>NC_138728.1:204755-232255 GCF_965113295.1 Leuciscus leuciscus
TCATCACTGCACACACACACACAACACACACACACACACACACTTACCTCGGCCTGGTCATCACTGCACACCACACACACACACACACACACACACTTACCTCGGCCTGGTCATCACTGCACACACACACTTACCTCGGCCTGGTCATCATTGCACACACACACACCACACACACACTTACCTCGGCCTGGTCATCACTGCACACACACACACACACACACACTTACCTCGGCCTGGTCATCACACACACACACACACACACACTTACCTCGGCCTGGTCATCACTGCACACACACACACTTACCTCGGCCTGGTCATCACTGCACACACACACACACACTTACCTCGGCCTGGTCATCACTGCACACACACACACACTTACCTCGGCCTGGTCATCACACACACACACACACTTACCTCGGCCTGGTCATCACTGCACACACACACACACACACACACACACACACACTTACCTCGGCCTGGTCATCACTGCATCGGGGAGCTTCAGTATGGCAGTGAATGCTCTCAGAGATAAAGCCTGAAGAGCTCTGTACGCAATTAAGAAAAAATGTCAAAACATTGAATTACCGATTCCAATCTGGTGTAAAATCTTCGATAGTGTAATTCAGCCCATTGCGCTGTATGGAAGTGAGGTTTGGGGTCCACTCAGTGATCAGAGCTACACTAGATGGGACAGGCATCCAACAGAAGCCCTACACACTGAATTCTGCAAAATGATCCTAAAACTACAAAGGAAAACACCCAATAATGCATGTAGGGCAGAATTAGGCCGATTCCCATTGATTATTAATATGCAAAAAAGATCCCTCAAATTCTGGATGCATTTAAAATCAAGTCCCACAGAATCGCTACATTTTAAAGCACTACAAACCCAAGAACTGAACCCCGAAAAGAGTCTCCTCAGTCAGCTGGTTCTGAGACTCACTAACCGGACTAACCCTACTAACCCTAACCAGTCTTAGACCAGCACTGCTTCTCACACTAACATCAGGACAAACCAAATTATCAAACAGTCTAAAAATACATATCTGGAACATTGGGATCAGGAAACTAAAACACAAAGTAAATTACAATTCTATCGAAATCTGAAATCAAATTATGAACTGGAAGAATATCTCCAGAGTGTGAGAGACACAAAGCAGAGGACGGATCCTGAGCCGGTACAGGCTGAGTGTGTGTGTGTGTGATCCTGAGCCGGTACAGGCTGAGAGTGTGTGTGTGTGTGTGTGTGTGTGTGTGTGTGTGTGTGTGTGTGTGTGTGTGTGATCCTGAGCCGGTACAGGCTGAGAGTGTGTGTGTGTGTGTGTGTGTGTGTGTGTGTGTGTGTGATCCTGAGCCGGTACAGGCTGAGTGTGTGTGTGTGTGTGTGTGTGATCCTGAGCCGGTACAGGCTGAGAGTGTGTGTGTGTGTGTGATCCTGAGCCGGTACAGGCTGAGTGTGTGTGTGTGTGTGTGTGTGTGTGTGTGATCCTGAGCCGGTACAGGCTGAGTGTGTGTGTGTGTGTGTGTGTGTGTGTGTGTGTGTGTGTGTGTGTGTGTGTGTGTGTGATCCTGAGCCGGTACAGGCTGAGAGTGTGTGTGTGTGTGTGTGTGTGTGTGTGTGTGTGTGTGTGTGTGTGTGTGTGTGTGATCCTGAGCCGGTACAGGCTGAGTGTGTGTGTGTGTGTGTGTGTGTGTGTGTGTGATCCTGAGCCGGTACAGGCTGAGTGTGTGTGTGTGTGTGTGTGTGTGTGTGTGTGTGTGTGTGTGTGTGTGATCCTGAGCCGGTACAGGCTGAGTGAACACAGTCTCGCCATCGAGACGGGCAGACACAGAAAGAGCTGGTTACCCCGAGAGCAGAGGGTGTGTGTTCACTGTAGGACAGGAGAGATCGAGACAGAGACGCAACTTCCTCCTTCACTGTCACAAATACAGTTCAGTCAGAGAACTCTACTTTAGCAAACTCACTAACGTAATACAGAACTTTAACAGCCATGACTGAAGTAGATTAGATGAAGATCCTGCTAGGAGAGGGCCAGACAGCAGCACTGGCTGCCAGATACGTGTGTGTGTGTGTGTGTGTGTGTGTGTGTGTGTGTGTGTGTGTGTGCCACAGCCTGAGAGACAGCAGGTGAATGTGTGTGTAATGTGTGTGTCTGACCTCAGTGTGTTTCCCTACTGTCCACCACAGTGACCCTCAGTGATATGTGTGTGTGTATATATGTTAAAAACACTATGGTGTAAAATGTTTACAGATATTATAATTTGTTACACTGTTAATTTGTACAATTAATTTAAGTAGTACATTTAGATTTAAGTTATGTTGTAATATTTTATTATTTTGATGTCTTTTACAAGCTTTGGCAATATTGTAATATGTACAGTCATGCCAATAAAGCAATTTTGAATTGAATTGAGAGAGAGAGAGAAAGAGGCACACACACACACAGAGAGAGAGAGAGAGAGAGAGAGAGAGAGAGAGAGAGACACACACACACACACACACACACACACACACAGAGAGAGAGAGAGAGAGAGAGAGAGAGAGGCACACACACACACACACACACACACACACACACAGAGAGAGAGAGAGAGAGAGAGAGAGAGAGAGAGGCACACACACACACACACACACACACACACAGAGAGAGAGAGAGAGAGAGAGAGAGAGAGAGAGAGAGAGAGAGAGAGAGACACACACACACACACACACACACAGAGAGAGAGAGAGAGACACACACACACACACACACACACACACACACACACACACACACACACACACACACACACACACACACACACAGAGAGAGAGATCTCCCAGTGCTCATCGCATCTCTTCTGCATAGAGAACAAAGACAAAAGAGGTTGTCATGACAACGGCCTGTGTTTCTGAGGCGTTTATTCATGGCTTGTGTTCCACTCCAGCGGCTCCACATGAAGACCAGCGCCAGAAGCTCGCGGACCGAGAACAGAAGCGGCGCGTTCACGCAGAGGACGAGCGTGAGCCTCCTCCTTCACAGGGATCAGTACATGTGCACGAAGAAAGGAACTTAAAGACTTTAAAATGTATTTTCAGATTTTAATAAACAAATCACAAAGCAGGTTGTTAGTAAATGAAGGGTTAAGCAGAGATCGACTCCCCGGTCTGAAGATGGAGAACAGTGATTAATATTGTTCTGCAAAACACAATTCATTTCCTTCCTTTCATTCACACTTTCTGCTGCCGTCCGTGTTTCCAGAGCACTGAAGAACCACTGAAGAAACACTGAAGAAACTTGACGAACAGATGAGCCGAAACTACAGAGACATCTAATGACTTCTGACTCAGTCACCTCTGAGGTTACTGACATGAGCTTTACATTTACATGCATCAATTTATTCATTTTTAGTTATGCATGTATTTATTTTCTGGCTAGATGTTTCTGAACTG
Organism: Leuciscus leuciscus; assembly: GCF_965113295.1. Classification (NCBI taxonomy): domain Eukaryota; kingdom Metazoa; phylum Chordata; class Actinopteri; order Cypriniformes; family Leuciscidae; genus Leuciscus; species Leuciscus leuciscus. The sequence goes on from NC_138728.1 coordinate 208,192, forward strand.
CTGATGTTTCAATATTAAAACTTGAAATCATAAACATTGATCAGCGAACATGAACAAGCATTGAGTTTAGCATGTTTGATGCTCTGTGTGTTTATCAGTGAATAACAGCCTAAAGTAAATCAGCTGATGATATAAAGTGAAGGAGTCTCTTCAGAAGCCTTTGATTAAAGGGTTTATTTCAGCATCTCTTCATGAAGCGTCAGAGTTTAGGCTGAACACACTCACTGGAGGGACACAAGTCTCTGAGTCGTTAAAAACATCTTAATTTGTTCTGAAGACGAACGTCTCATGGGTTTGAACGACACGAGGAAGAGCAAATGATGACAGAACTTGTGTCTGTGTTTGATCTGAAGACAAACGCAACCCTGCTGTAGAAAATCCTTCATCCATAATGATCAGCGTTGAATCTACGACAGAATGACGTTGACCTCGGCTAGCTTCGCGGCGGGGCGCCTGGGTTTGCTCTCGCGTGTGTGGACCCTGGTGTGGTTCTTGAGTTTAGCAGCGCTAGCGAAGGCTTTGGGACAGTATCCGCAGGCGTAGGGCCGCTGGTCGGAGTGTGTGCGCCGGTGTCGTGCTAACTCCGACGAGCTACGGAACCGGCGCGGGCACGCTGCACAGGGGAACGGCCTCTCGCCGGTGTGTGTGCGCTCGTGCAGCGCTAGCTCGGCGCCGGTGAGGAACGTGCGCTCGCAGTGTGTGCAGGCGTAGGGCCGCTCACCCGTGTGGATCAGGTGGTGTCGGGTCAGCGCAAAGGCCTTAGCGAACATCTTCCCGCAGTAGCGGCAGGGGAATGGGCGCGCGCCACTGTGCGCTAGCAGATGCTCCTGAAGCGAACGCTTGAACTTGAAGGCTTTGCTACACTGCGGGCAGGCGTGCGGGCGCGCGTCGGCGTGCGTCTTGTCGTGTTTGATGAGCTCGCCGAGCGAGAGAAAGCGTTTGCCGCAGTGTGAGCAAAGGTAAGGTCTCTCGCCTGTGTGCATGCGCTCATGACGCCGTAGGATCGAGACCTGCGTGAAGCTCTTGCTACAGTGCGGACACGCGAACGGGCGCTCGCCAGTGTGTGTGCTCATGTGTTTCTGAAGCCCGGAGCGAAGCCCGAAGCGTTTCCCGCAGAGTGAACACTGATGCGGGCGCTCGCCGGTGTGCGTTAGCTGGTGCCGCCTCACGTCGCTACGCCGCGTGAAGGTTTTCTCGCACTGCGGGCACTTGAACTGGCAGCGTCTGCGGTGGCTCTGTCGGTGAGCGGATCTCAGGATCAGTGTGTCGAAGCCCTCGCCGCACTGCTCGCAGCGGTAGGTGTGTGTGGCACTGTGGCTCCGCCGGTGCGTAGCGAGCGCGGCGGGATTAGCGCTAGCGTCTCCGCAGATGGAGCAGTAGTGCGGTGGCTCGCCCGCGTGGCTCCTTTTGTGGTGCGCCGTTAGCTCGCGCAGGTTAGCGAAGGTGCTCTGGCACTCGCGGCAGGTGAAGCTAGCCTCGCCGTGGATCTTGCGACAGTGTTTGGTCAAGTCCCAGGCGTGCTGGAAGGTCTTCTGGCACTGTGCGCAGTGGAACGGGCGCTCGCCGGTGTGCGTTAGCTGGTGCCGCTGCACGTCTGAGCGCCGCGTGAACTTGCGCCCGCAGGTGGAGCACGCGTGACGAGCGCGAGGGTTGTCGGCCGCCGCTGGCTCGGTTCTGCTGGTTCTCCGTGTGCGGGACGGGCCGCTGGAAGCTTCTGGAGCGTCAGAGGCGTCTGTGAGAAACATCAGAGAGAAATTCTGACATTGTGATGGACTCAAGAGTTAAAGCTGCACTCTAGTGTTGTCAAAAGTGCCGACTTCGGTACCAAGTCGCTACTGAAATTTAAAGAATGTGAGGCTTTGAGCGCTGTTGAGCGGAATCGTAAACCCCATGATTGGCCATTGTGTTCACGTGCTCATCAGATATGTCTGTGATTGGCTACATCTAATCAAGTTGTGTTCTAAATTTGAAGTTGATAGAAAGGGAAGAGGTTTTAGGGTAGCTTTCGAATGAAGCCCCATTTATGATGATTACAAAAATTTGTGCTAATAACAGTCCCGCTAGAGAGACTCTGTTTTGTTAACAGTGATTTATCACAGCGATCTGATTGTTGTCGTTCTTCACTAGTAGCTCTAGCGGTAAAACATTTTAAACTAGTGAAAGCACAACTCTCTCACCTCTACAGTCTCCATGTGGCGTGAGGGCACTCCTGAAACGAAACAAATATTTACATTTAATAATTTAGCAGACGCTCCAAAGCGACTTGCAAATGAGGAGAACAATAGAAGCAATCATTTTTTATTTTTTATAGATATAGAATAGATGAGAAGAGAAAATAAAGTGTTAGTATTAGTGGATCAAGTGTTGCCAAAAATATGCAAAAGTTTTTGTGAGGGTCTGAGTCTCCATCATCTCCACGTCACTCACCGCTCCTCCGCGCGGCTCTCCGGGTCAACGGATGCGGGTCGTTCCGGTGTTTTCACGTCCGTGGACTCTGTAGTTTTCCTCTGCCTTCCTCGCCCTCTCCGCACCGGGGGTTTCTGGGTAACGTCTGGCACGGGCGCCGTGGCTTCCTGCGGTGTTATGATGTCACTTCCTGCGTCAGACGTGCGTGTCTGGTCCTCGGGGTCCGGCTGGATGGGTTGTTCAGGCGTGGAGGGCTCGGCTCGGGCCTCGTGTGGAGCGTCAGGAAGTAGCTCGGGATCTTCACTCGGTCCCACAGGAGGGTCTTCACTCGATGAAGGCTCGTCCTCCAGCAGCTCCACCTCATCCACCTTCATCTCCTCCTCATGGCTGCTCAGCTCCACCTCAGTGTAGTCGGTGATGATGATGGAGTCGGGCTGGACGAACAGCACCTGATCCGAGGCCAGATCCGCTCGAGCCGACGGAGGGACTGAGAGCGAAGACATGATGCAGTCGCCGGAGGAGCGAGGAGCAGCGCCTGAGAGAGGACACAACACACACAAACACTCACAACCAGTGATGGGAATACTTTCTTCAGTAACGAGTAATCAAACCAATTACTGTTTCCCCCATTACAACACTGTTACCGTTACTGACAATAAAATGCGGCGTTACTTGAGCTCACTCTCTCAGCCATAGGACCTGCAACGTTTGTTCTCTGGTGTGTGTGTGTGTTTATGAGGTAAACACTGCGAGCGCGTGAGAGAGATGTCCGAGCGTTATATAGTTTGCTTATAAATAAATGACACATTCAGCATTAGAATAATCCCTATAGCGTATTAGTATCATCTGCAACGTTTTAATTAGTTTACATGGTTATAAAAATAAAATCTAAAAATAACCTGCAGGGAACGCAGCCATGAAAACATCTTTGTTTGATCAGTTGTGAACACGTGCGGGTGAATAACCTCTGATGATGACGTTCTCATTTATAAAAACAAAACCCAAAAATATTATATTTTATTATTATTATTATTTATTTTCTGGTACATTTCTTAAGGAGCATAATTTATGTTTAGCCTTGTTTGTTGGCCAGGTGTGGTCTGTGCAATAAATATTAACAGTTCTAAACCATCTATTGTGTTTTATTGTTGCACTATTAGTAATAATAATATTTACTATAATATATTGAATTTAATGTCTTTCACATTGTCCCACAGCAACATTAAAATAGTGTAGATTACTGTACGTTTTATAATAATAATTTATTCTATTTAGTGTCCATTTCTTTCATTAAACATATTTAATATTGGGGGAATCCAAGTTATTTGACATATTTTATTTATTTATTTACAATAGTTACTTTCCCTGGTAATTAGTTACTTTTATAATGATGCAACTCAGTTACTAACTTGTGAGAAGTAACTAGTAACTATAACTAATTACTTTTTTTAAGTAAAATGCCCAACACTGCTCATAAGACTTGAGCTTCCATTCCTTTCATTACATTACATCAAAAATACTTTAAATAAAGCATTTATTCATCTTACTGTTCATTTCAGAGTTTACTAATACATTATAAAACAAACTGCAGTGAACAGTAAATCTTTCTGTGATACAAACCGGTAAGTTTATGATTACATAATACACTAAGTTTGCATCATTAAGCAGCTTAACGGACTGTGTTTGTCCAGCTAAAACAACTGGAAACGAATGAATTCAAGTAACAGATCGAGTCCCGGCGTTAAAAATAAAGTGCTATAAAGACAAACTGGCTCTATTGCACATTCATCTTAAAACTATGAATAAAACTCTTTTACATATGACTAAAGCACAAATGAAACAGAAGTGTGTTTGCCTGTCTGCCAGCTGTGTGTGTCTGCGCTGAACAGCCAGTGCTGCTGCAGGAGGAGGCGCAGGTCGCTCGGGTCGGTCCGCATGCAGTCCTCCAGGCCAGCGGGGGCAGGAGAGAGCCACGACACCGTCTGAGTGCAGAGAGAGAGGGAGAGAGAGAGAGAGAGAGAGAGAGAGAGAGAGAGAGAGAGAGAGAGAGAGAATGAACACAAAGGTTCGGTGTGTCATTTCTGTGGCACCAAACCAAATCATAGTCTGTTTGTTTGAGCCGAACGGACCGGACGCACAACACCGGTTCAGTTTGGGGTGGAAAGTGTTTAAAGTCACAGTGAAAACACAATGGACAATTATAGTTGCAGTGTTTATTCTGTGCACATCATCATTAGTGTTAATAATCTTGAATCAGAATAAGTTCCTCTTGCAGCATCTCTTCTCTTCTCTGATGACGAGGGCGGGGCTTTAACCTGTCACTCACATGAGATCAGCCAATACCAAACCACAACCATCCAATCAATTCCCCACAGACACAATCAAGCCCCGCCCACGTGTTCTTGTTCCTGAAGCGTTTCACTCGGATATACGACACAATAGAGGCGAAAAGACCAGAGTAACTTCCCTTTCATGCTGACTTTAAAATATGTTTGAAAGCTTTTCACAAGATTTAATATCTGGTTATAGTAGTATCTGTGAAAGAGTCTGCACCTTCTTCAAGTCTGGCACAGGAAGCAGTTTCTCCAGGCTGGAGAGCAGATCCCACATCACTTCCTTCAGCGCCGTGTCGAACCCAGCGCCATATTCCACAGGAAACACTTCCTGTGTGAGAGACACAGACAGGATGTTCACTCACACACACACACACACACAGAGATCAGTGAAGGATGAACCTGATGTGTGTCTAACCTGGAAGAAATAAGCTTTCTCAACCGGGTCTTTCAGCAGCGCCAGAACCAAAGCTTTGAAATTAGTGACGCAGGTTCTCAAATCAGCATCAGGAGCCTGAACACAAACCACAAAAAAACATTATTACTGATCAGACGAGAGAAAACATCAACTGAATAATAACAGTAGAATCTTTACAGATGAATTCCTCTCTTATTTGATGAAGTTTGTTTCATTGATTCTGTTTATTACTGTGAAGCTGCTTTGAAACGATCTGTACTGCATAAAGCTGACTCGTCTTCAGTGTAATAATACAGTTAAATAATGCCTGAAATGAATCCACATGCACTTCCTCGACAGGGTTACGGTTAGTGTGTAGTATATAAGGTTAGTGTATAGGGTTAGTGTGTAGTATATAAGGTTAGTGTATAGGGTTAGTGTGTAGTATATAAGGTTAGTGTAGGGTTAGGGTTAGGGTTAGGGTTAGTTCTGCACTCCCGCGGGAGTCCCCAAATTTTGAAAGGTCATTGTGGGAGCGGGCGGGATGATGAAGGTGCACTTGCGGGTGCAGGCGGGGGGGATGATACGCTGCACTCCCGCAAATTAAATATGAGTGTAAAGTAAAATATATAAATGATTAAAGTAGCGTACATAATTTGTAGTTGTGAGGGAGATTCTGTTTGGCAGCAATAAAAACGTTTTAAGCAGCCTAAACTTGGATGTTGTCGTTTGGGGTAGGGCCTAATCTCACGCACACTTGTTTAGAGACAATTCCTTCCCGCTGCTCTGTGTTCGAATTCGAAAGCTTCAAGTTCAAAATAGACAGCATGGACGAGGAAAAGAGCACCTCTAGTGCTTCAGATTTAGGCCTAAGCGCTTCAGATGTAAGCACTTCTCTAAAGAAAGGCACATTTACTACAAAAAAAATATCACGAAACCTCAAATCAGACATTTGGCAGTCTTTTTCGGTTGTGCATGATGGAGAGGGGAATCAACTACCTTTTGCCTGCTGCGATAAATGCCAAAAGGTGTTAACATACAACGGACACAAATCGCATTTTTTTCCAAGACCTTTCATGAGACAGAAAGTGAACATACATCCTGCCTGCCGTCTTGCGGGCATTTGCGGGCGGGAGCGGGACATAATATCACAGATGCGGGCGGGAGCGGGACTAAAAATGACAAATCTTTGCGGGAGCGGGACTGAAAATTGTGTCCCGCGCAGGTCTCTAGTGTATAGGGTCAGTGTATAGTGTATAGGGTCAGTGTATAGTATATAAGGTCAGTGTATAGGGTTAGTGTATAGTATATAAGGTCAGTGTATAGGGTTAGTGTATAGTATATAAGGTCAGTGTATAGTATATAAGGTCAGTGTATAGGGTTAGTGTATAGTATATAAGGTCAGTGTATAGGGTTAGTGTATAGTATATAAGGTCAGTGTATAGTATATAAGGTCAGTGTATAGTATATAAGGTCAGTGTATAGTATATAAGGTCAGTGTATAGGGTTAGTGTATAGTATATAAGGTCAGTGTATAGTATATAAGGTCAGTGTATAGGGTTAGTGTATAGTACATAGGTCAGTGTATAGGGTTAGTGTATAGTATATAACAGAGGTGGGAGTAAGTCACACATGTGCAAGTCACAAGTAAGTCTTAACCTTCAAGTCTCAAGTAAGTCCAAGTCAATTTTGTGAAAAGCAAGTCAAGTCCAAGTCAAGTCACTGCTTTATGTCAAGCAAGTCAAGTCAAGTCGTAGCTTGGGTCACAAGTCACTGGCAAGTCATACAAACGTTTGATGATTTCACTGAATTTATATACTAAAATAAGTTAAAACTACAGAAGTTGTGGACTATGGTTTTATTTGCTTTTTTTTTTTTTAAATATGCATTTCCGCATACAGCTGAGTGGTTACTACAATAAAAATCAATAAAATTTCAAACTACATACCCTAAAATGTAAATGTAACTGAAATTAGGCCAACATTAAAGCGTGAAAAAATAAATATGCCTCAAACATTGCAGAAGACCATTAAAAGGTATTAAACAATTCACAATTCAAGTATAATGGTTCCTATGCCACCAAATGGCATTCTTCAAACTGGCATCCCCTTTATATAAGTTATATATTTTTAATTATGAAGTTAAAACCGCCAATAGGTGGCGCCAAATCACCGTCTTAATGTACGAGTCATAGAATTCATTCAACTGATTTGTTCAAAACGGCAGATTCGATCTGGAACTAAAGCAACTATAGGTCACTGAATCACAAATACGCATAACTCTTTCTGTGGCTTGTTTGGAATTATTGTCATTGGAGAAATAGAGCAAAAACAGAGAATATTTGGAATATTATGTCTAAAATGTCACATCACAATATTCACTCTTTGTTTACTGAACTGTTTTATAAAATCATTATCACATTTGCAATCGCGCCAATATTCTGGAAATATTTTTTAATCCCATATGTTATAGGCTAATTATAAAAATAACTCATACTAGGGCAATTTTTCCACCACATTTTTAATTTTGGGTGCATATTAATTCTGCTGGCATTTTGCCCCCAAACCCCTGATAACATCTAACCCTGCTTTAAGAGAAACATAAAACACGACAAAACATTAACAGTTTTCTATGTTGTTTTTTGTCATTGGAAAGAACGACATATTTGGCTTTAAAGCATGATTGGAAAGAAATGTGGCAAATGTTATACAAAACATATGCCATCATTAATTATCATTTGAATATTGACAACATTAAGCTACATTTGAAAACATAATTGTGTATAAAGAGGCATGCTGTTTTTACCAATATTCTCTCTAGATTTAAAGATTGTCAAATTAACTATAACAAACAGATAAACAAGCCATAGCTTACTTTTAGACGTGGTGAATGAAGTTCGACTGTTCGAGGTTGTGATGGTCGTCCGATATCCCTTGCCTGTTATTATGCGTACAGCAAATCTTCTTGTATGAATATGGTCAATTTCTAGTGTTTATATCCAAAAAGAAACGATGCTGGGAGATGCTTTTATATTTAGCGCGCTGCCGCGCTCACCGCGATGTATGTTTTTTCTGGGCTTGTGCAGCGTCACGCAATCGCGCAGAATCTGATGACTGGCGTCAATGGTTCCGTTGCCTTCATTTTGTTCATCAATTGATGTTGCGATGATTTATATAAAAATGTATATCAAGTCATTCTCGAGTCATACAGTTCAAGTCAAGTCAAGTCTCGAGTCATTGGATCTCAAGTCAAAGTCAAGTCGAGTCATTTTCTTAATTTAGTCAAGCAAGTCTCAAGTCCTTAAATTTGCGACTCGAGTCAAGTCATGTGACTCGAGTCCCCCATCTCTGGTGTATAGTATATAAGGTCAGCGTATAGGATTAGTGTATAGTATATAAGGTTAGTGTATAGGGTTAGTGTGTAGTATATAAGGTTAGTGTATAGGGTTAGTGTATAGTATATAAGGTTAGTCTTGTACCGGCTGTCCAGGCGCCACGTCTGGAAGATGGAGTTTGTCCAGATGAGCCTGAATGTTCCTGACATCCATCGGACCGCGACACAACTCCAGAACCATCTACAACACAACAACACACAGTCAGACACACAGTCACAGACTCAGTCACACACACACACACACACACACACACACACACACAGTCAGAGACACAGTCAGAGACACAGTCAGAGACACAGTCAGAGACACAGTGGGAGAAACAGGCACACTCACAGTCAGACACACACAGTCACACACACACACACACACACACAGTCAGACACACACAAATTCAGACAGTCACACTCAGTCAGTCACACTCACAGTCAGACACACAGACAAACAGACACACAGTCAGACACAAACACACAGTCAGTCACACAAATTCAGACAGTCACACTCAGAGTCAGACACACTCACAGTCAGACACACACACAGTCAGACACACAGTCACAGACAGTCACAGTCACACAGTAACACTCACACACAAATTCAGACACAGTCAGACTCACAGTCACACACACGGTCAGAAACACAGTCAGAGACACAGTGAGAAACACAGTCAGTCACACTCACAGTCAGTCACACTCACAGTCAGTCACACTCACAGTCAGTCACACTCACAGTCAGTCACACTCACAGTCAGTCACACTCACAGTCAGACACACTCACAGTCAGACACACTCACAGTCAGACACACTCACAGTCAGTCACACTCACAGTCAGACACACTCACAGTCAGACACACTCACAGTCAGTCACACTCACAGTCAGACACACTCACAGTCAGACACACTCACAGTCAGACACACTCACAGTCAGTCACACTCACAGTCAGACACACTCACAGTCAGACACACTCACAGTCAGTCACACTCACAGTCAGTCACACTCACAGTCAGACACACTCAGTCAGACACACTCAGTCAGACACACTCACAGTCAGACACACACAGTCAGACACACACACAGTCAGACACACACAGTCAGTCACACTCACAGTCAGTCACACTCACAGTCAGACACACTCACAGTCAGACACACTCACAGTCAGACACACTCAGTCAGACACACACACAGTCAGTCACACTCACAGTCAGTCACACTCACAGTCAGACACACAGTCAGACACACACACAGTCAGACACACACACAGTCAGACACACACACAGTCAGACACACACACAGTCAGACACACACACAGTCAGTCACACTCACAGTCAGTCACACTCACAGTCAGACACACACACAGTCAGACACACACACAGTCAGTCACACTCACAGTCAGACACACTCAGTCAGACACACTCACAGTCAGTCACACTCACAGTCAGTCACACTCACAGTCAGTCACACTCAGTCAGACACACTCAGTCAGACACACTCACAGTCAGTCACACTCACAGTCAGACACACTCAGTCAGACACACTCACAGTCAGACACACTCAGTCAGTCACACTCACAGTCAGTCACACTCACAGTCAGACACACTCAGTCAGACACACACACAGTCAGTCACACTCACAGTCAGTCACACTCACAGTCAGTCACACTCACAGTCAGTCACACTCACAGTCAGTCACACTCACAGTCAGACACACACACAGTCAGACACACACACAGTCAGTCACACTCACAGTCAGTCACACTCACAGTCAGTCACACTCACAGTCAGACACACTCACAGTCAGACACACTCACAGTCAGACACACTCAGTCAGACACACTCAGTCAGTCACACTCACAGTCAGACACACACACAGTCAGACACACACACAGTCAGTCACACTCACAGTCAGACACACTCAGTCAGACACACTCACAGTCAGTCACACTCACAGTCAGTCACACTCACAGTCAGTCACACTCAGTCAGACACACTCAGTCAGACACACTCACAGTCAGTCACACTCACAGTCAGACACACTCAGTCAGACACACTCACAGTCAGACACACTCAGTCAGTCACACTCACAGTCAGTCACACTCACAGTCAGACACACTCAGTCAGACACACACACAGTCAGTCACACTCACAGTCAGTCACACTCACAGTCAGTCACACTCACAGTCAGTCACACTCACAGTCAGTCACACTCACAGTCAGTCACACTCACAGTCAGACACACACACAGTCAGACACACACACAGTCAGTCACACTCACAGTCAGTCACACTCACAGTCAGTCACACTCACAGTCAGACACACACACAGTCAGTCACACTCACAGTCAGTCACACTCACAGTCAGACACACTCACAGTCAGACACACTCACAGTCAGACACACTCAGTCAGACACACTCAGTCAGACACACTCACAGTCAGACACACTCAGTCACACTCACAGTCAGTCACACTCACAGTCAGTCACACTCACAGTCAGACACACTCACAGTCAGACACACACACAGTCAGACACACACACAGTCAGTCACACTCACAGTCAGACACACTCAGTCAGACACACTCACAGTCAGTCACACTCACAGTCAGTCACACTCAGTCAGACACACTCAGTCAGACACACTCACAGTCAGTCACACTCACAGTCAGACACACTCACAGTCAGACACACTCACAGTCAGACACACTCAGTCAGTCACACTCACAGTCAGTCACACTCACAGTCAGACACACTCACAGTCAGACACACTCACAGTCAGACACACTCACAGTCAGACACACTCAGTCAGTCACACTCACAGTCAGACACACTCACAGTCAGACACACTCAGTCAGACACACTCACAGTCAGACACACTCAGTCAGACACACTCAGTCAGACACACTCAGTCAGACACACTCAGTCAGACACACTCACAGTCAGTCACACTCACAGTCAGACACACTCACAGTCAGACACACTCACAGTCAGACACACTCACAGTCAGACACACTCAGTCAGTCACACTCACAGTCAGTCACACTCACAGTCAGACACACTCAGTCAGACACACACAGTCAGTCACACTCACAGTCAGTCACACTCACAGTCAGTCACACTCACAGTCAGTCACACTCACAGTCAGACACACACACAGTCAGACACACACACAGTCAGTCACACTCACAGTCAGACACACACAGTCAGACACACACACAGTCAGTCACACACACAGTCAGTCACACTCACAGTCAGTCACACTCACAGTCAGTCACACTCACAGTCAGACACACTCACAGTCAGACACACTCACAGTCAGACACACTCAGTCAGACACACACACAGTCAGACACACTCAGTCAGTCACACTCACAGTCAGTCACACTCACAGTCAGTCACACTCACAGTCAGTCACACTCACAGTCAGACACACTCACAGTCAGACACACTCACAGTCAGACACACTCACAGTCAGACACACTCACAGTCAGACACACTCACAGTCAGACACACACACAGTCAGACACACACACAGTCAGACACACACACAGTCAGACACACACACAGTCAGACACACACACACACACACACACACACAGTCAGACACACACACACACACACACAGTCAGACACACACACACACACACACACACAGTCAGACACACACACACACACACACACACACAGTCAGACACACAGACAGTCAGAAAACACACACAGTCAGACACACACACAGTCAGACACACACACACAGTCAGACACACACAGTAACACTCACACACAAATTCAGACACGGTCAGAAACACAGTCAGAGACACAGTGAGAAACACAGTCAGTCACACTCACAGTCAGTCACACTCACAGTCAGTCACACTCACAGTCAGACACACTCACAGTCAGACACACTCACAGTCAGACACACTCACAGTCAGACACACTCACAGTCAGACACACTCACAGTCAGACACACTCAGTCAGACACACTCACAGTCAGACACACACACAGTCAGACACACACACAGTCAGTCACACTCACAGTCAGACACACTCAGTCAGTCACACTCACAGTCAGTCACACTCACAGTCAGTCACACTCACAGTCAGTCACACTCACAGTCAGACACACACACAGTCAGACACACACACAGTCAGTCACACTCACAGTCAGACACACTCAGTCAGACACACTCACAGTCAGTCACACTCACAGTCAGTCACACTCAGTCAGACACACTCAGTCAGACACACTCACAGTCAGTCACACTCACAGTCAGACACACTCACAGTCAGACACACTCACAGTCAGACACACTCAGTCAGTCACACTCACAGTCAGTCACACTCACAGTCAGACACACTCACAGTCAGACACACTCACAGTCAGACACACTCACAGTCAGACACACTCACAGTCAGACACACTCAGTCAGTCACACTCACAGTCAGACACACTCACAGTCAGACACACTCAGTCAGACACACTCACAGTCAGACACACTCAGTCAGACACACTCAGTCAGACACACTCAGTCAGACACACTCACAGTCAGTCACACTCACAGTCAGACACACTCACAGTCAGACACACTCACAGTCAGACACACTCACAGTCAGACACACTCAGTCAGTCACACTCACAGTCAGTCACACTCACAGTCAGACACACTCAGTCAGACACACACAGTCAGTCACACTCACAGTCAGTCACACTCACAGTCAGTCACACTCACAGTCAGTCACACACACAGTCAGACACACACACAGTCAGTCACACTCACAGTCAGTCACACTCACAGTCAGACACACACAGTCAGACACACACACAGTCAGTCACACTCACAGTCAGTCACACTCACAGTCAGTCACACTCACAGTCAGACACACTCACAGTCAGACACACTCACAGTCAGACACACTCAGTCAGACACACACACAGTCAGACACACTCAGTCAGTCACACTCACAGTCAGTCACACTCACAGTCAGTCAGTCACACTCACAGTCAGTCACACTCACAGTCAGACACACTCACAGTCAGACACACTCACAGTCAGACACACTCACAGTCAGACACACACACAGTCAGACACACACACAGTCAGACACACACACAGTCAGACACACACACAGTCAGACACAGTCAGACACACACACAGTCAGACACACACACAGTCAGACACACACACAGTCAGACACACACACACACACACACACACACAGTCAGACACACACACACACACACACACACACAGTCAGACACACACACACACACACACAGTCAGACACACACACACACACACACAGTCAGACACACACACACACACACACACACACACACACACACAGTCAGACACACAGACAGTCAGAAAACACACACAGTCAGACACACACACAGTCAGACACACACACAGTCAGACACACACAGTAACACTCACACACAAATTCAGACACGGTCAGAAACACAGTCAGAGACACAGTGAGAAACACAGTCAGTCACACTCACAGTCAGTCACACTCACAGTCAGTCACACTCACAGTCAGACACACTCACAGTCAGACACACTCAGTCAGACACACACAGTCAGTCACACTCACAGTCAGTCACACTCACAGTCAGTCACACTCACAGTCAGACACACACACAGTCAGACACACACACAGTCAGTCACACTCACAGTCAGTCACACTCACAGTCAGTCACACTCACAGTCAGACACACTCACAGTCAGACACACTCAGTCAGACACACACACAGTCAGACACACTCAGTCAGTCACACTCACAGTCAGTCACACTCACAGTCAGTCACACTCACAGTCAGACACACTCACAGTCAGACACACTCACAGTCAGACACACTCACAGTCAGACACACTCACAGTCAGACACACACACAGTCAGACACACACACAGTCAGACACACACACAGTCAGACACACACACAGTCAGACACACACACACAGTCAGACACACACACACACACACACACACAGTCAGACACACACACACACACACACAGTCAGACACACACACACACACACAGTCAGACACACAGACAGTCAGAAAACACACACAGTCAGACACACACACAGTCAGACACACACACAGTCAGACACACACACAGTCAGACACACACAGTAACACTCACACACAAATTCAGACACGGTCAGAAACACAGTCAGAGACACAGTGAGAAACACAGTCAGTCACACTCACAGTCAGTCACACTCACAGTCAGTCACACTCACAGTCAGTCACACTCACAGTCAGACACACTCACAGTCAGACACACTCACAGTCAGACACACTCACAGTCAGACACACTCACAGTCAGACACACTCACAGTCAGACACACTCAGTCAGACACACTCAGTCAGACACACTCACAGTCAGACACACACACAGTCAGACACACACACAGTCAGACACACACACAGTCAGACACACTCACAGTCAGACACACTCACAGTCAGACACACTCACAGTCAGACACACACACAGTCAGACACACACACAGTCAGTCACACTCACAGTCAGACACACTCACAGTCAGACACACTCACAGTCAGACACACTCAGTCAGACACACACACAGTCAGACACACACACACACACACACACACATACACACAGTCAGTCACAGACACACTCACAGTCAGTCACACACACAGTCAGACACGCACACAGTCAGACACGCACACACACAGTCAGTCAGACACACACACACACACACACACACACACACACAGTCAGACACACACACACACACACACACACACACACAGTCAGACACACACACAGTCACAGACACACACAGTCAGTCACACACAAATTCAGACAGTCACACTCACAGTCAGACACACACACAGTCAGACAGACACACACACACACACACACACAGTCAGACACACACACACACACAGTCAGACACACAGACAGTCAGAAAACACACAGTCAGACACACACACAGTCAGACACACACACAGTCAGACACACACACAGTCAGACACACACACAGTCAGACACACACACAGTAACACTCACACACAAATTCAGACACAGTCAGACTCACAGTCACACACACGGTCAGAAACACAGTCAGAGACACAGTGAGAAACACAGTCAGTCACACTCACAGTCAGTCACACTCACAGTCAGTCACACTCACAGTCAGACACACTCAGAGTCAGACACACTCACAGTCAGACACACTCACAGTCAGACACACTCAGTCAGACACACTCAGTCAGACACACTCAGTCAGACACACTCAGTCAGACACACTCAGTCAGACACACTCAGTCAGACACACTCACAGTCAGACACACACACAGTCAGACACACACACAGTCAGAAACACACTCACAGTCAGACACACTCACAGTCAGACACACACACAGTCAGACACACACACAGTCAGACACACTCACAGTCAGACACACTCACAGTCAGACACACTCACAGTCAGACACACTCACAGTCAGACACACTCACAGTCAGACACACTCACAGTCAGACACACACACAGTCAGACACACACACAGTCAGACACACACACAGTCAGACACACACACAGTCAGACACACACACAGACACACACACACACACACATACACACAGTCAGTCACAGACACACTCACAGTCAGTCACACACACAGTCAGACACGCACACAGTCAGACACGCACACACACAGTCAGTCAGACACACACACACACACACACACACAGTCAGACACACACACACAGTCAGACACACACACAGTCACAGACACACACAGTCAGTCACACACAAATTCAGACAGTCACACTCACAGTCAGACACACACACACACACACACACACACACACAGTCAGGCAGTCACACACACAGTCAGACACGCACACACAGTCAGACACACACGCACACACAGTCAGACACGCACACACAGTCAGACACGCACACACAGTCAGACGCACACACAGTCAGACACGCACACACAGTCAGACACGCACACACAGTCAGACACGCACAAACAGTCAGACACGCGCGCACAGTCAGACACGCGCACAGTCAGACACGCGCACAGTCAGACACGCGCACAGTCAGACACGCGCACAGTCAGACACGCGCACAGTCAGACACGCGCAAACAGTCAGACACGCGCAAACAGTCAGACACGCGCAAACAGTCAGACACGCGCACAGTCAGACACGCGCACAGTCAGACACGCGCACAGTCAGACACGCGCACAGTCAGACACGCGCACAGTCAGACACGCGCACAGTCAGACACGCGCACAGTCAGACACGCGCACAGTCAGACACGCGCACAGTCAGACACGCACAGTCAGACACGCGCACACAGTCAGACACGCGCACACAGTCAGACACGCGCACACAGTCAGACACGCGCACAGTCAGACACGCGCACAGTCAGACACGCGCACAGTCAGACACGCGCACAGTCAGACACGCGCACAGTCAGACACGCGCACAGTCAGACACGCGCACAGTCAGACACGCGCACAGTCAGACACGCGCAAACAGTCAGACACGCACAAACAGTCAGACACGCGCACAGTCAGACACGCGCACAGTCAGACACGCGCACAGTCAGACACGCGCACAGTCAGACACGCGCACAGTCAGACACGCGCACAGTCAGACACGCGCACAGTCAGACACGCAAACAGTCAGACACGCACAAACAGTCAGACACGCGCACAGTCAGACACGCGCACAGTCAGAAACGCGCACAGTCAGACACGCGCACAGTCAGACACGCACACAGTCAGACACGCACACAGTCAGACACGCACACAGTCAGACACGCACACAGTCAGACACGCACACAGTCAGACACGCACACAGTCAGACACACACAGTCAGACACACACAGTCAGACACACACAGTCAGACACACACAGTCAGACACACACAAATTCAGTCACACTCACAGTCAGACAGACACACACACAGTCAGACTCAGACTCACAGTCAGACTCTCTCACACACACACACAGTCAGTCAGACACACACACACACACACACACAGTCAAACTCACAGTCACAGTCAAACTCACAGTCACACAGTCAGACACACAGTCAGACACACACACAGTCAGACACGCGCACAGTCAGACACGCGCACAGTCAGACACGCGCACAGTCAGACACGCGCACAGTCAGACACGCGCACAGTCAGAAACGCGCACAGTCAGACACGCACACAGTCAGACACGCACAGTCAGACACGCACACAGTCAGACACGCACACAGTCAGACACGCACACAGTCAGACACGCACACAGTCAGACACGCACACAGTCAGACACACACAAATTCAGTCACACTCACAGTCAGACAGACACACACACAGTCAGACTCAGACTCACAGTCAGACTCTCTCACACACACACACACACACACACACAGTCAGTCAGACACACACACACACACACACACACACACAGTCAAACTCACAGTCACAGTCAAACTCACAGTCACACAGTCAGACACACAGTCAGACACACACACAGTCAGACACACACACAGTCAGACACACACACAGTCAGACACACACACAGTCAGACACACACACAGTCAGACACACACACAGTCAGACACACACACACACAGTCAGACACACACACACAGTCAGTCAGACACACACACACAGTCAGACACACACACAGTCAGACACACACAGTCAGACACACACAGTCAGACACACACAGTCAGACACACACAGTCAGACACACACACAGTCACACACACACACAGTCAGACTCAGTCACACACACACAGTCAGACAGAGTCAGACTCACAATCACACACACACAGTCAGACACACACAGTCAGACTCACACAGTCACACACACACAGTCACACACACACACACACAGTCAGACTCAGTCACACACACACAGTCAGACAGAGTCAGACTCACAATCACACACACACACAATCACACACACAGTCACACAGTCACACACACACACACACACACACAGTCACAGAGTCACACACACACACAGTCACACACAGTCAGACACAGTCACAGTCAGACTCAGTCACACACACACACACACACACACACACACATAGTCAGAGTCAGAGTCACAGTCACACACAGAGTCACACACACACAGTCACACACACAGTCAGAGTCAGACTCACAGTCACACACAGAGTCACACACACACAGTCACACACACAGTCAGACACACAGTCAGACACACACAGTGTGACACACTGACCCGCGCTCTCAGGCCCAGCATCAGCTGTGTTCTCCGCCTGTATCCCAGCACCTCCGGCAGCGTCTCCGTCACCATCGACACAAACTCCTCCAGCTTCCCATAATGCACTAGGCTCTTCTGCTGCAGCACCTGCCACATGAAGGCAGACATGAGGTGTAGAGGAGGAACCAGCAAACGCAGAGACGCCAGGGGGAGCCCGCCTGTGGACACACACACACACACACACACAGTCAGTCAGTCACACACATTCAGAATCAGACACACACACACAGTCAGTCAGTCAGTCACACACACACACACACACACACACACACACACACACACACACACACACACACAGTTGTCAGTCAGTCACACACATTCAGAATCAGACACACACACACACACAGTCAGTCAGTCAGTCAGTCAGTCAGTCAGTCAGTCAGTCAGTCAGTCACACACACACACACACACACACACACACACACACACACACACACACAGTTGTCAGTCAGTCACACACATTCAGAATCAGACACACAGTCAGTCAGTCAGTCACACACACACACACACACACACACACACACACACACACACACAGTTGTCAGTCAGTCACACACATTCAGAATCAGACACACAGTCAGTCAGTCAGTCAGTCAGTCAGTCACACACACACACACACACAGTTGTCAGTCAGTCACACACACACACACACACACACACACACACACACACACACACACACACACACAGTTGTCAGTCAGTCACACACATTCAGAATCAGACACACACACACACAGTCAGTCAGTCAGTCAGTCAGTCACACACATTCAGAGTCAGACACACACATTCAGAGTCAGACACACACACACACACACACACACACACACACACACACACACACACACACACACACACACACATAGTGTTAAAACTTAAAGAGAAATATTAACTTTAATGTGTAGTTAATTACAGGAGAGCCAGAAGAGGATCACAGAATCATCTATTGCAATTAAGTTGTAAAATGTATCAGAAGGCACTAAAATCTGCTTACAAAAGTCTTCAGAATACAGTTACAGAACAAAGAAAGTTTCAGGTCCAAGATTACAGAGAGGACAATGTAGAAGAAACAGCACTTGAGATTGTAATACACAAACAAACGTTTTTTATGTCACGTGACTCCCTGCAAGTATCACACACACACACACACACACACACACACACACACACACACACACACACACACACACACACACACACACACACACACACACACACACACACACACACACACACACACACACACACACACACACACACACACACACACACACACACACACACACACACACACACACACACACGGTCTGCGCTGATGAGCGCAACAATGATCCGCTTTAATGATCCGTCAGTGAAACTGCACGCGTTGCTTCTGACTGTAATTCTGCCGCAGTTTAAATGATGAATCATCACGGCCCTGAACTCTGACCTTTAGTATCAGTAAAATCAGCTCTTTGTGATTTATTTACCTGTGTTTGTGATTTCAGCGCAGTTTTCTTCGTCCATAGGGAATGTTGTTGAAGCTTTACAGTGAGTTAGGCTCCGTGCGTGACGTCACATCCGGTCTGAAATACTTAAAATAAAAGCGCCGCGATGCGACAAAACCGCGCAAGAGTCTTTTAAAATCAATATTAATATGAGTAATAATAAAAATGAGAAGAAGATGAGGTTTTATATATTTTCTTATACTCTTTTTTTAATTGTAAAGAATTCTGTGGGCAACAAAGTTGTTATATAATAATATAAATAAATAAAAGATGAAGAAAAAAGGAGTGTATATATATATAACGCCTAAGAATATGTGTGTGTGTGTGTGTGTGTGTGTGGCTCACATGATATGCGTGTAAACAACACACATTAGTATTAGTGTGTTTTTGTGTGTGAAGAGAATCCTCTGTTTCTTTTCTTACCTTTATTTATTTATACGGCTATACTGACATCTAGTGGCGACACAATAGTATTACATATGCATTTATTTATTTCGCCCACTAAGAACCCTACCCTTCAAACACATTTGCTCTGTTAACACTGTATTAATGGAAAATAAAATGAAATGTGTTTTATATAAACTACCCTAACGAATTTATATAGAGATAAATTGTGCATAATTTAAAGGCGAACATGTATTCCTACACTTGAAATTACATGTCAGTTATAAAAAATTATAAAAGCTTTCAAACAATTTAAATCCGTTTATATTTACAATTTAAAACAATATTTACAGCCTCGTTGATTCAGAAGCTTCATGTCTCCGTCCAGATAACAAGCCCATATTATAACGTATATCTATATGCTTCTTATCAATGAACGACGCATAAATGTTCACATATATTACAGCAGCGTGTGTCGCCCTCTAGTGCTGCGCATGCGCAACTGCAGCGTCAAACACCAACAACATGCGCGCGCGTCACACTCAAGAGTTCACCGCTTTATTTGTTTCGCCATACGTGTTTTTATCAGTATGAATTTACCTGACTTACTTTAATGCCAATACACACAAACGTATTTGTGTTACTTAAAAAATAAAATACTTTGTAAAAGCGGCTGCAGATGCGCTTCATGTTTCTGACCAGCAGGCGGAAGTGAAGCGCACACTAACAGCGCTTCCGGTGAATCGCCTTCTCTGCGGAATCATGGGTAATGCAGTCTTTCACCAGGGCTTCAACCCAGCGAAGAACTACTGGATTATTTAAAAAAATAAGTTTAGATAATGACGGCTTCACCAAAAGCATAAATCATCGATTAACAATCTCGGAGCTCACAGTAGGGCTGACTTTAAATGTTTATAAGTTACTGTTAAAAATGTATTCGCCTATGGAGAAAATTAAGTTGTTTTTTTAAACTTCCGGAATTCTTTTCGATTAAACATACATTTTCGAGAAATCTCATTACTTCTAATAACAATGTAATTATTAAATCTTATGGAAGATTGTTAGAACTTTACCCGAGTGTTAATTTTCGTAGATATTTACGAATGTATTTACGTACATTTTTTTTTTTAAAAATCCAATAAAAAAAAGCTTTAAAAATCTCCCATTGTTGACCAATTTGTTTCTTTTTTTCGTCTGCGTTCTTGTTCTCTGTAATGTTGTAATTGAGTTTTGTAAATAAAATAAATAAAAACAGGACGTTGTGATGTTTTCTTCGCTGTCGTCACTCTCTCAGGTGATGTGTGTGTCGCCCTCTAGTGCTGCGCCTGCGCTACTGCAGCCTCGACCACACACTGATGATTTACCCTGTTCCGTCTTATTCCACTTAATATTCTTATGTTTGTAATAACTGAAAATAATATAAAATGTGTTTGTCTAATTTTGTATTAGCCCATGTTATATAGAAATGAACGGTGCATAACATATTTATACATTTACAAAATAGTATTCTAATAGTAAATATCATCAAAAAACAATACCTATTATTCAAATTCCATAAAACTACTGTATAATTACTAATAACTCAGTCTGTAGTGACTTATTGTGACACGTTTGTTGATCTTTAATGTTCTGTTACAGCTTGAATTAAATTTGTAAAAATAAAAACATTCCACGGAAGAAAGTAGAATATGTAATTTGCGCTTGTGTGGTTTGGATATTCTGTGCTTTACACACTGGCATCTTAATAATGCCGGGCCGACCTAACCCTGACACACACTCGTTGATTTTAAAATATTTTCTGTAGTCTTTATTAAACAAATTTTTGTGCGCAATCAGGGACTTTTATTGTGTAAACTCTCCCTCGCTGCTTCCGGCTTCACAGAGCAGCAGCACATCATCATCATCATCATCATGGCTCCAGGAGGGAGAATAAACAGACCCAAAACCGTAAGTTTCTGCATCAGTGGGACTGAGTTCTGCTGATGAGTGTGTGTGTGTTTCTCTCCGGTGTTTAGCTCATGATGAACTGATTATAGCCCGGAATGATGAAGCACGTGCTCCTCCTCGGCGCTATTATGGGATGCTTCACTAAAACATGAAACACAACAACACCCGAAAGAAGAAAAAACTAGAAAGATTATTATAAATAATCGGTATTACTGTTAAAGTAAACTAGATGTACCGCATCGCGGTACAAAATATGACCGCCGCTCAGGCCTGCACTGGCTTTCCACAAAAATAAATGACGTCGAGTAATTTGGCTGTATTGCGTGTTTATGTATATACCTAAAAAAAGTAATAGTATGTGCATGTCTGTCTGTCTGTGTGTGTGTGTGTGTATGTGTGTGTATTTGTCTGTGTGTGTGTGTGTGTCTGTGCGTGTATGTATGTGTGCGTACATGTGTGCGCGTGTGTGTGTGTCTGTGCATGTGGATTTGTATGGGTGTGTGTCTGTGCGTGTGGATGTCAGTGTGTGTGCATGCTTGCGTTTGTTTGTATTCCTGCATGTGTGTGTGTGTGACAGTATCATCCTAAACCAGCAACCCTTCGCTCAACAGCACCATCTACAGGCCGATGAGTGTACAGTCACTAAATGTGCACATAAATGAATTTATTTTATACCCCCCCATGGATGAAATTCTACAAAACTTAGCAGAGGATACCCCCAGAGGTTGTCAAGTTAATCATACACATGAAATATGGTGCAGTTCTGAACATCTCCACTGAAGATAGGGGCGATAAAGCAGAATAATATTGCATTTTCATTTTTTATGGGAGGGGCGCAAATCACAAATGAGTGATTATGGGCTAGGTTGATGTGCCATAAAAATTTCTTCATCCTCGGTGCCATGGTTCAGGTAGTTATTTAGGAAAAACTGAATTTTTTTGGGTTTGGGGGGGCCCAGCGCGGGGGGGGAGTGGCCCCCGGGGACCAAACGAAATTTTTCCGTAGAAGTGTAGTGGGGCTACATGCCCACCAAATTTCATGTTCCCCGGTGCTTCGGTGTCCCTGGTATCGTTGACGAAAAATTTACGGGGGCCCCAGCGCGGGGAGGGGGGAGTGGCCCCCGGGGACCAAACAAAATTTTTCCGTAAAAGTCTAGTAGACGAACATACCATAAAAATTTCTTCATCCTCGGTGCCACGGTTCAGGTAGTTATTTAGGAAAAACTGCATTTTTTTGGGTTTGGGGGGGCCCAGCGCGGGGGTGGAGTGGCGCGGGGGTGGAGTGGCCCCCGGGGACCAAACGAAATTTTTCCGTAGAAGTCTAGTGGGGCTACATGCCCACCAAATTTCATGTTCCCCGGTGTTTCGGTGTCCCTGGTATCGTTGACGAAAAATTTAAGGGGGCCCCAGCGCGGGGGGGGGAGTGGCCCCCGGGGACCAAACGAAATTTTT
>NC_138728.1:234755-282255 GCF_965113295.1 Leuciscus leuciscus
AGCAGTGGCTAGTCCATCGTTAGGGGCGAACGCTCGTCACCTCGATGTTTGAGTCTCGATCTCCGCAGAGAGAGCAGTGGCTAGTCCATCGTTAGGGGCGAACGCTCGTCACCTCGATGTTTGAGTCTCGATCTCCGCAGAGAGAGCAGTGGTTAGTCCATCGTTAGGGGCGAACGCTCGTCACCTCGATGTTTGAGTCTCGATCTCCACAGAGAGAGCAGTGGCTAGTCCATCGTTAGGGGCGAACGCTCGTCACCTCGATGTTTGAGTCTCGATCTCCACAGAGAGAGCAGTGGCTAGTCCATCGTTAGGGGCGAACGCTCGTCACCTCGATGTTTGAGTCTCGATCTCCACAGAGAGAGCAGTGGTTAGTCCATCGTTAGGGGCGAACGCTCGTCACCTCGATGTTTGAGTCTCGATCTCCGCAGAGAGAGCAGTGGTTAGTCCATCGTTAGGGGCGAACGCTCGTCACCTCGATGTTTGAGTCTCGATCTCCGCAGAGAGAGCAGTGGCTAGTCCATCGTTAGGGGCGAACGCTCGTCACCTCGATGTTTGAGTCTCGATCTCCGCAGAGAGAGCAGTGGCTAGTCCATCGTTAGGGGCGAACGCTCGTCACCTCGATGTTTGAGTCTCGATCTCCGCAGAGAGAGCAGTGGCTAGTCCATCGTTAGGGGCGAACGCTCGTCACCTCGATGTTTGAGTCTCGATCTCCGCAGAGAGAGCAGTGGCTAGTCCATCGTTAGGGGCGAACGCTCGTCACCTCGATGTTTGAGTCTCGATCTCCGCAGAGAGAGCAGTGGCTAGTCCATCGTTAGGGGCGAACGCTCGTCACCTCGATGTTTGAGTCTCGATCTCCGCAGAGAGAGCAGTGGTTAGTCCATCGTTAGGGGCGAACGCTCGTCACCTCGATGTTAGAGTCTCGATCTCCGCAGAGAGAGCAGTGGCTAGTCCATCGTTAGGGGCGAACGCTCGTCACCTCGATGTTTGAGTCTCGATCTCCGCAGAGAGAGCAGTGGCTAGTCCATCGATAGGGGCGAACGCTCGTCACCTCGATGTTTGAGTCTCGATCTCCGCAGAGAGAGCAGTGGCTAGTCCATCGTTAGGGGCGAACGCTCGTCACCTCGATGTTTGAGTCTCGATCTCCGCAGAGAGAGCAGTGGCTAGTCCATCGTTAGGGGCGAACGCTCGTCACCTCGATGTTAGAGTCTCGATCTCCGCAGAGAGAGCAGTGGTTAGTCCATCGTTAGGGGCGAACGCTCGTCACCTCGATGTTTGAGTCTCGATCTCCGCAGAGAGAGCAGTGGCTAGTCCATCGTTAGGGGCGAACGCTCGTCACCTCGATGTTTGAGTCTCGATCTCCGCAGAGAGAGCAGTGGCTAGTCCACCGTTAGGGGCGAACGCTCGTCACCTCGATGTTTGAGTCTCGATCTCCGCAGAGAGAGCAGTGGTTAGTCCACCGTTAGGGGCGAACGCTCGTCACCTCGATGTTTGAGTCTCGATCTCCGCAGAGAGAGCAGTGGCTAGTCCATCGTTAGGGGCGAACGCTCGTCACCTCGATGTTTGAGTCTCGATCTCCGCAGAGAGAGCAGTGGCTAGTCCATCGTTAGGGGCGAACGCTCGTCACCTCGATGTTTGAGTCTCGATCTCCGCAGAGAGAGCAGTGGTTAGTCCATCGTTAGGGGCGAACGCTCGTCACCTCGATGTTAGAGTCTCGATCTCCGCAGAGAGAGCAGTGGCTAGTCCATCGTTAGGGGCGAACGCTCGTCACCTCGATGTTTGAGTCTCGATCTCCGCAGAGAGAGCAGTGGTTAGTCCATCGTTAGGGGCGAACGCTCGTCACCTCGATGTTAGAGTCTCGATCTCCGCAGAGAGAGCAGTGGCTAGTCCATCGTTAGGGGCGAACGCTCGTCACCTCGATGTTTGAGTCTCGATCTCCGCAGAGAGCGCAGTGGCTAGTCCATCGTTAGGGGCGAACGCTCGTCACCTCGATGTTTTAGTCTCGATCTCCGCAGAGAGAGCAGTGGCTAGTCCATCGTTAGGGGCGAACGCTCGTCACCTCGATGTTTGAGTCTCGATCTCCGCAGAGAGAGCAGTGGCTAGTCCATCGTTAGGGGCGAACGCTCGTCACCTCGATGTTTGAGTCTCGATCTCCGCAGAGAGAGCAGTGGCTAGTCCATCGTTAGGGGCGAACGCTCGTCACCTCGATGTTTGAGTCTCGATCTCCGCAGAGAGAGCAGTGGCTAGTCCATCGTTAGGGGCGAACGCTCGTCACCTCGATGTTTGAGTCTCGATCTCCGCAGAGAGAGCAGTGGCTAGTCCATCGTTAGGGGCGAACGCTCGTCACCTCGATGTTTGAGTCTCGATCTCCGCAGAGAGAGCAGTGGCTAGTCCATCGTTAGGGGCGAACGCTCGTCACCTCGATGGGTGAGTCTCGATCTCCGCAGAGAGAGCAGTGGCTAGTCCATCGTTAGGGGCGAACGCTCGTCACCTCGATGTTTGAGTCTCGATCTCCGCAGAGAGAGCAGTGGCTAGTCCATCGTTAGGGGCGAACGCTCGTCACCTCGATGTTTGAGTCTCGATCTCCGCAGAGAGAGCAGTGGCTAGTCCATCGTTAGGGGCGAACGCTCGTCACCTCGATGTTTGAGTCTCGATCTCCGCAGAGAGAGCAGTGGCTAGTCCATCGTTAGGGGCGAACGCTCGTCACCTCGATGTTTGAGTCTCGATCTCCGCAGAGAGAGCAGTGGCTAGTCCATCGTTAGGGGCGAACGCTCGTCACCTCGATGTTTGAGTCTCGATCTCCGCAGAGAGAGCAGTGGTTAGTCCATCGTTAGGGGCGAACGCTCGTCACCTCGATGTTTGAGTCTCGATCTCCGCAGAGAGAGCAGTCCAAGGGCAGCAGAGCTCAGTGAGTAAGTACTCTGGTTCTGGTGCCTTGAAATGATTTTAAAACTAAAACTAAAATTGTAAACTCAATTCTCTGTGTGATTGGTATCCAGTTTGGAGAAGTTGAGATCGGAGTAATTTGATCAGAGTCTCGACTACCAGTGAACAGCCTGACAGCAGCATTCTGTACTAGTTGAAGGCGCCCGATAGATAATTGATTGGCTCCAAGATAAAGTGAATTACAATAACCAAGTCATGAGGTGATAAAAGCATGAACGACTATTTCAAAATTCTTTGGAGAGAGAAAAGATTTGACTTTTGCAAGACGCCGTAAGTGAAGAAAGCAAGAGTTAACCACGGAGTTAATTTGCTGATCAAACTTAAGGCCCGAGTCAAACACCAAAACTAGATTTCTTGCAGATTTAACTCATCAAGATCTAGAATACCGGAGTCATGACGATCACTTGGTCCAAACAATATTACTTCAGTTTTGTTCTCATTTAGAGCCAAAACAGTGTGTGCCAGCCATAGCTTCACTTCCTGAACACATGCAAGCAGAGCTTCCAAAGAACTCAAATTACAATTGGGTATCGTCGCCGTATAAATGAAATGATACTCCGTGTTTAGAAAAGATAGAATCCAATGGTTACAGATATAAAGAGAGTAATCTCGGCGCTAGAATAGATCCCTGAGGAACACCACAGGAGAGATGTGCTGCTGAGGAAGAGCAGTTCCCAACACACACAGAGAATGTTCTATTAGTTAGAAAACACTGAAACCAATTTAAAACGGTGCCGTGAATGCCTAAACCCTTCAGTCGAGAGATAAGAATTTAATGGTCGACCATATCAAAAGCAGAGCTCATACTTGAGCTCATTCTGCTTCAGTGTGTGTCAGACACTCATGTGTGTTTCTTCTCCTGACAGACGCCGCTGCCGCACAGGAACACACACAGAAACAGGAGAAACACATACAGGAACACACACAGAAACAGGAGAAACGCACACAGAAACAGGAGAAACACACACTGAAACGGGAGAAGCCTGCGCCGGTGCCGGAGACCATGGATGTGGAATAACACTGAGTTTCTTATGATCGGACTGATACTCATAATCATCTTCTGTCTTCAAACACGAGAGAGCGAGTCGGTCATGAGCTTCATTAATATCCTCGTCACAGCGTCAGTCTGTCATCAGTCTCACATCAGTCAGTGTGAACTATAGAAGCTGTGTGTGTGTGTGTTTATTGACCAATAGCAAAATACTGTCACATGGTCTTCAGAATTCACACTAATATGCTGATTTGCTGCTTAAGAAACATTTGTTATCAATGTTGATCACAAGAATAAAATACAGTGGACTATATATTCACATAGAAAACATATATTTTTCATTGTAATAATATTTCACTGTTTTTACTGTATTGTAATCAATTGTATGCTATAAAAACAATAAAAGCCTTAATGTTCATGTATATCTTTTCTGTTGCTCAAACAGAGCGTTAGCGCTTGCGACGGTGAGGTCACGGGTTCGACTCCCAGGGGAAGCAAGAACTGATAAGAATTTAAAATGTGTAGCTTGAAGTGCGATGTAAGTTGCGTTGGATAAAAGCGTCTGCCAAACGCATGAGTGAGGGATAATGTAGAGGTTATTATAGCTAACCCAAGGGCTTGTATTCGCTATATCAACCGCCTCACTCTACATTATCCCACTTATTACATGGCTACCTACCAAATAAATCAATAATCTGACACAAAATATTGATTTAAAAAGGAGTTTATTGATTTAAAAACGATTGTATTGCTTCCGCTAAAGAAAGTAGTCCGTTCCGTCTCTACAGTTAGGATCCTGCGTCCATAGCAACGCTCTGTTTTTCATGGCAACGGTGTGTTATACCCATAGACAGTATAAGAAATGGACAGAGTCATCTCATTGGAACTCAATTGAGGCAAGTGAAGCCCATTTTCAGCGATTTTTTAGGACTTCCGTTCCTGACGCGCAGACTCAAACTGAGCTTGACGACGTAGATGTGACGTGAGCAACCCGTCTGTCTTCTAGTGGCTGTGGCATGAGAAATCTGAATCATTCCCTTCCGAATCTTGCAGAGACGGAGATCGTGAGTAGGAGGTGTTCATGAGCTAGGAGCAGGAGAAACTTTTGCTAGGTATTCTGATTAATTATTTTGTCATTTTGCCTCCACGTCCCCCCGATTGCCCGCGAGCTTCTCCTCCCGTCAATACGGTAATCTCTCTACTGTGCGACAGAGAGTCGTGTGGTTATGACGCAATCGTTAGCCTACTTTTACAAAAACTGTTTTTACGGGGCCATAACGTAAGCTACAAGGTAATGGAGCATTTTATACATTGTCGTGTTTCTTTAGAAATAAATAATGGACAAATGGAGTCTTCAAACGCCTCAGATGTAAAGTTATTCGCTGTCAAAGTGACGCCAAAATGAATGGGAGTCAATGGGATGCTAACAGCAGGTGAAGTTCTGCTACAAGATGGTGGCACGCGGCCGGCTTCAACTTCCGGTCGACTTCCTTCCCGCTTGGTTATACCAAAGTCCTTTTAGGCAAGTCGTGCCACTCGGCTGCCATCTTGGCAATGCCTCCGGGCAGCTATTTCGGACTAACAAGACCAGGCTCCTATCTAAATGAATGGGCAGAGAGTCAGAACTGCACTTTCACTGGTCACCGGGACATAAAAACTGCATGTATAGAAACAGCAGTAAAATGATAAAAATCGCTGAAAAAGTTTGACTTTGCCCCAAAATAAGGTTTAAAACGCCTTTTTCCCCACAGGTTATACTTTTACTACGCATGCGCAAGGGTCCACGACACCAACTTAATTTACGTCTCTATCCAGAATGCCGGTGTTGTGCAATATTCAATGTAAATATTGTTCACCATTATTTAAATATAAGCAGGTTTGCACTTTATCAGTAATAACAATGTAATGTATAGATCAGTTGTTTTAACTATTCATTTTATGAATCGGTTCAAAGGAGTCATTAGTTCGCGAATGGACGTGTCATACGGTTGTGTGATTATCCCAGCATTTAGGACATGGACATCGCACAAGGTTTGTGTCAACACAGAAAACATTACATCACTGGATAGGTCATTTATTTAGAGAGTAATTTTATGTCAGCTGAATGTGCGGAACGCATTTCAGAGAAGATAAGGCAACGTATTTTAGCACAATTCACACCCAGCGGTAATTCAGGGGAAAAAAAATTCAGAATGCTCCACATGAAACTTTGGTCTTCCGACCTTTTACCATCATGTCGTTTTATTTTGACTAATATGCGTGCGTGAGACAGCGCTTAGTTTGGAGACGGTGAAGTCTTGTTTACACTTTCGCCTGGCTGCGGAGAGAGAGAGAGTGCGCGCACGCAACCGGGGGGAAAAAACGACTGTCGCAAAACCTCAACTGTGCGCATGCGTCAGTGGAACCAGACGATAGGCTTAAATGTTTCCCGGCTTGACTGTTAAAAGTAGATGATTGGCTTTCCAGCGGGAGGGGCGGGACATGTGCATACAACCGCCATCTTTGCCGTTACGGGTTTTCCTTATTGTATTGAGGATTGAGGAAGTGGCATATGTCTCTTATATAAATTGTCTCTGGTTATACTTAGCAGCGTCTGATATCAAGAAATAACACACCGCATTCTACATTACAATTCAACCAAGCCATGTAATAAATGTAAATATATAGAAAACCTGAAGTCCAGCGTGCGTGTCGCCCTCTAGTGCTGCGCATGCGCAACTGCAGCGTCAAACACCAACAACATGCGCGCGAGAGAGTTCACCGCTTTATTTGTTTCGCCATACATGTATTTATCAGTGTGAATTTACCTGACTTACTTTAATGCCAATACACCCAAACGTATTTATGTTACCTGTGTAAATAAATAACTTATACTGTAAAAGCAGCTGCAGATGCGCTTCATGTTTCTGACCAGCAGGCGGAAGTGACGCGAAGACAAACAGCGCTTCCGGTTACTCAGGAATCATGGGTAATGAAGTTTTTCATCAGGGGTTCAACCTGGCAAAAACTATTGGATTATTAAAAAAAATAATGCGGGCTGACGGCTTCAACAAAAGCATAAATCATCGATTAATCTCGGAGCTCACAGTAGGGCTGTCTTTAAATGTTTATAAGTTAGTGTTAAAAATGAATTCCCCAGTGGAGAAAATGAATGGAATGACTGTTAATATTTTCGATTAAATGCACTAATACATTTTCGAAAAAGTATATTACTTTTAATAACAATAAAAAGTATTAAAACGCATGGAAGACGCATCTCTTATGTTCACTTACGTTACTATCATCGTCATTTCAAGAAATGCCCTCCAATAAATGTATATATTTTTAAATCCAACCTTGATTTGTTCTGTATTCTTGTTCTCTGTAATGTTGTATCATTGTAAACATTTAAGTTTTGCAAATAAAACAAATTAAAACAGGAAGTTGCGTGATGTTTTCTTCGCTGTCGTCACTCTCTCAGGTGATGTTCGTGTGTGTCGCCCTCTAGTGCTGCGCATGCGCTACTGCAGCCTCGACAACACACTGCGCGTGCACGTCACATGTAAGAGTTCACAGTGACACTTACAAGCGTTTAGAGCCACTGAAGATGAGTGAGGAAATCAGCTCTTAATGAATGAATGATCTTCGTTGTGCTCATTTACTGCTGTTGAACATTTAGATTTGTGTGCATCTCAGATCAGTGTGTGTGTGTGTGTGTGTGTGTGTGTGTGTGTGTGTGTGTGTGTGTGTGTGTGTGTGTGTGTGTGTGTGTGTGTGTGTGTGTGTGTGACAGCATCATCAGCATCAGCATCATCATCATCATCCCGCGGAGGACAAAGACACAGAAATGGGTCACTGATCTGATGGTAAGTGCCTGATCTCCAGCATTGCTGAAGCTTCACTGTGTTCAGATAAAGAGAGATTCTCGCGTCTGAACGTGTTTGTGTTCGAGAATCGACTTTGTTCGTGTGATTCTGTGGGAGTTTCAGGGGTTTCTCGACACATTCGCTCCAGATAACGGGACATTACGGACTCGCTCACAGCCTTCTGCGGGTCGGGTCGATTTAGCGAAGAAAATCAGCAATTAATGTGTTTAATTTCGCACTATATAACTAACGTGACTTTAATAGTAAGAACATCGGCGGTTTCCAGGTGTTTTGTGTTTCGTGTTTCATAAGGATTGCATCACGACACACACCGGACACTGTTCCAGTGATGCTCAGTCTCCATGGCGACCAGCATCAGCATCAGCACCATCACATCATCATCTTCATCTTCTTCATCACACACACGTCTGAATCACAGAGGCTTCGCAGTTTGTGCTCACACACACTGCATGAGTGTATGAATAACGTGCTAATGAGTAATCGGCCCGGCTGATAGCAGAGGTGAAGGTGTGTGTGATTGTGTTGTGCTTTTATAATGTTCTGTGATAAACGTTCCTCTACAGGGATCAAAGGTTTGCCTGCCGGAGATTCAGAGCGAGTGTGTGTGTGTGTGTGTGTGTGTGTGTGATCTGTGAACCCCAATGACTGGAAGGAATCAGATGGAGATCAGCCTTCACATGCTCAGCATCGGTCAGTCAGCTCTTTATTATCTGCTATGATCCTTAATCACTTCTTGCTCATATTTATTTACATATTTATATGTTCATTGAGTTATTATTTTGACAACATAAAACATTCAGTCTGAAAGGCCACGAGCAGTGTCTATAATCAGTAAATGCTGTAAACTTAATATAATGTGATCTTACAACAAATATCTCAGCGAACAGGAAACATTCTCAGAAGGTTCTCTCAATGTTATGATCAAACGTTCTTCCAGTAACATTAATAGAGCGTTCATTTACTGTTATCTGGTCTTTAATAATGTTCTCAGAACACTAGAACAAAAACATTATTTATTCATCGATCAGGGAATGTTTCTTCTGGAATGTTTCAGTGGATGTTTGTTTTTAAATGTAACGTTTTTTAAATGTTTCTACTTGTTTCAGAACGTTCAGATTCAAAAGTAACGTTCCATAATGTGTGAAGAATGATACAATGTTACTGTTCCCGTAACGTTCACAGAACCAAGAAGAAACGCTTTTAAAACATTTAAACGTTTTCAACGTTCAGGGAACATTCAGAAATAATATTTTCATAACTTCATGTGAACATTATCTAAACGTTCTTCTGCTTGTTAGTTTGTCACTGTTTGTTACAAATCATTGTGAACTATGATGAAAAAACCAAATACTGTTTTATTTTCAGTTATTGCAGAAATAATCAATGCACATTGAACTTGATATTTTCATGTGTTTGTGATATGTACAGTATTTTCTGGCGTATTTCACAAGAGCTGATGACTGATCGAGCTCTTTGGACTTCAGTTGTGTCTATAAAGAGGACTGATCAGATAAGGTGTTCTGGTTTTCTCAGGTGTGTGAGGACGAACGCTTCTCTTCCTCAGTTCCTCGATCCCGTCATCATCATCATGCGCCTGATCTCGGGTCGGATCCGGGCCTCGGTGTCGGTCCTGCTCGCGTGTCTCGTCCTGCAGGCCTGCGGGGCCCCGGAGCCCGACAGAGACACCTGCTACTCTCGCCAGCACAGAGACGTGGCCGTGAACACTCCCGTGGCTCTGGAGCAGGAGGGAACCGTGATGGAGGCGCGAGTGAAGCCGTCGGAGAAAGACTGTATACTCACCTGTTGCTCTGAGGACCTGAGGCCAGGTAATGTGTTCATCTCACACCTGAGGCCAGGTAATGTGTTCCTCTCACACCTGAGGACCTGAGGCCAGCTATCAGGGCTCCAGACTAACTGGCTTTGGAAGCGACACATAATTCTGTATTATGAATTTTGAAGGCCAGACAAGTAATTTGTTGAGGTCAGTTTGTAAAGAAAGACTACACGCCTGCACACACATATATTCATACGCTCATATCTATAGACTAAACACGTAATACGCATGTGCACACCATCAGAGCTTTCAACACTTGCACCTTGGATCCTGTTTCAAGGTTTGCGTTCTCAACCAAACACTGTTGTTGTACGAATGGGCTGACAATAAAGCACTGAGCTTAATTTGGGGTGTAGATAAAATTAACTTTAATTATTATCATTCACAATATCTCAATGTTAATTAAAAGAAAAATGAGTGAAAAAAATTGATATTAGTGAGTGAAAATAGCTATGAAGCCAATAAGCGTCCTCTGCTGCCGCCTACTGGTTATAATGGTAATTAATTCATTTTTGTTTTTAATTAAAGGTGCTCTAAGCGATCCCGGGAGTCATAACTTCTTGTTGACATTCGAATTGTTGTCAAACAAAACGGAGGCTAGCTAGACCCTCCCTCCTCCTCATCCCGTCTCCTCCCTCCTCCCCTCCCTTCCGGCATAAAGGAAAGTCAAAATAGTCACTACAAACAAAGTTAAATTTGACTGATACTTCATTCAATGTGTAATGTCGCCAAGTTAGATAAATGCTTTTATATATTGCAGAACAGAATGCAGAAAAAGAGAAACATTATCTTAATCGTTTCGCCACCTGAGGTCATAACTATAACGTTAGCTCCCATAAAAGGATGCAATAATAGCAAGATAACGTTAGCTTCGCGTTTCCCAGTGAGCATAAACAACGGTAGCGGCGTAAACAAATTTAGTCAAAGTTGTCAATAGCCTATAAATGAACATTCAAATCCATAACAAACAGTGGATGAAAACAGTCATTCACACAAATTGTCGCCCTACTGTGAATTTGCTTGATCATTTACAATAGAGATTGATCGCTAGCTGAAACATATATGTTGTATTCACCAAAGTTAACGCTGACTGCATAGATCTAGCTAATTACATCCTTGTGTTGGTTTGGCGAACATGAACGTCAGTTTAGAAAGAAAAATGGATTTACCTGTTCTGCAAAAACAGAGCAACTATGTCGGATTGGAAGCCCTTCTGCCGGCGGAGTTCTCGCCACCTTTCGAAGGTTTTTCCGATGTAAATTCGGGACTTCACACGTTCCTTATCCTTGTCCCTCTTCTTTGCAATTTGTTCATCGAAACGTTGTCTCTTTGGTCGTGTGTCGGCCATATTCAAACTTCCCTCTTCATGCTTCTCTCTCCTCCACACCCCCTTCATGTGCACGCGCACTAACCCCCCAAACCCCACCCTCCAATGCTTCTTGTCGGTGATTGGCTGGAACTGTTTGTT
Organism: Leuciscus leuciscus; assembly: GCF_965113295.1. Lineage (NCBI taxonomy): Eukaryota > Metazoa > Chordata > Actinopteri > Cypriniformes > Leuciscidae > Leuciscus > Leuciscus leuciscus. The sequence goes on from NC_138728.1 coordinate 245,858, forward strand.
GTGTTTCGTGGTGCGGGTGAGCCCAGTTTGTTTTTGTTTCCGTTTGTGGAGCCTGTGGTGTCTAGAGAGACCGCGTTTTTTTACAGTGTGTTCAGGGGACAGGCAGCTAGCGGATAGTGAGGAGATGTTTGCTGTATGTGACAAAAAATGTTTGGGCCTAAAAAACGCGTCGCATCACTTAGAGCACCTTTAAGTGTGAATTTTCCTTCATCTTGAAACGTTTTGTTTTATAAATGGGGACAATCTTTGAAGGATGAACAAAAATGTTTTGGTCATCGCATTAAAAATAAATAAATTTAAATATAATAACATAGTTTTGAAGTGCTGGAAAAAGATGTGTTGTACTCATAAGCGTTTGACTATTTCTGCCACAATACCATAGTTACATTTAGTGTTACTACAGTAAATCCATGGTGAATGTTGCTGATCTGTGGACCTGAAGCCTTATATAACTTGTTCATTCATGGCACAGTGTTTCTCCAGGTTTGATCAGCGCTGTTTGTTCTGATATCTGTGGTTTATAACAGAGAACTCCCGCAGCAATGTTATTAATTCTGTGGTGAATTTGTTGGATTTCCTCACCGTCCTCTTCCCGCAGGGGTGAAGTGTAACCTGGTGGTGTATAACCCACCGCACCGGCCCGGGGATCAGAACTGCCTGCTGTTCCACTGTCTGAGCGAGAGGGACTGTCCGCTGATGCCGGCCAGCGCTGGAATCAACACCTACAATATATTCAAGGGTGAGTACAACATCAACAACAACAAGAGCTGAAGGCCAAATCACACCCACTCTGTGTTTAATTTAAAGTATTAGTTCACTTCAGAAATAAAATTTCCCGATAATTTACTCTCCTCACGTCATCCAAGATGTTCATGTCTTTCTTTCTTCAGTCGAAAAGAAATTAAGAAAACATTCCAGGATTTTCCTCCATATAGTGACTTCAATGGGGTCCAACGGGTTGAAGGTCCAAATGTGAGTTTCAGTGCAGCTTCAAAGTCTCGACACGATCCAGCCGAGGAATAAGAGTCTTATCTAGACAAACCAGCCGACATTTTATAACAAAAATAAACATTTATATACTTTTTAACCACTAATGCTGGTCTTGCTCTAGCTGTGATGCGCCACACTTTACGTAATCGGGTTGAAAGGTCAAGCGTGACGTAGGCGTAAGTACAGACCTAGTGTTTACAAAGCCCTAGTGTGCAAAGACAATGTCAAACGCCATTTAAAAAAAAAAAAAAGGTAAAACAATAATGTCGGACGATTTTCAAGTTGGAGGAGAAACTGAGATGGAGTTTTTCGCTCTACTCTACATTTTCCGCCTACTTCCGGATAGAGACTTTGAAGCTGCACTGAAACTGCAATTTGGACCTTCAACCCGTTGGACCCCATTGAAGTCACTATATGGAGGAAAATCCGGGAATGTTTTCCTCAAAAACCTTAATTTCTTTTCCACTGAAGAAAGAAAGACATAAACATCTTAGATGACGTGGGAGAGTAAATTATCAGGAAATTTGAATTCTGAAGTGAACTACTCCTTTAAAGCACTTCATTGGTTTGATTGTGTTTACATACTACACAGCCAAAACATTATACACTACAAAAAGCTTTCTAAAAGATATGATTCTTTATATATAGGGTGTCTGAGTATGTGTGTGAATTGATATTAAGTGTGTGTTCAGAAGGCCGGTGATTTAGAGCGCTACCATGTGTGAGTATTCTGGGATATGGAGTCCGGGGCGGCCATGTTTGAAGTCTGAGGTGCATGCTGGGAATTGTAGTCCTCTGACCTCACAGAGCCATCCGGGAGCGCTGATTTTCTCTGGCCAATCCCTGGGACGAGCACCAATTCTGGATGATTATCATGAAACTTGTCTTGTGCTGAAATCCAACACTGTTCTTCTGGTCCATATCCCTCCCAGTCTATAAGATACTCCAGCTTGACATTCTTCCGATGCGAGTTCAATATGGACTTGACCAAGTATGCTGGCTGTCCTTCGATGTCTAGGGGAGACTGGGAGAGAGACATGAAATGAGGGCGCTAGTCAACTGTGGCGAGGAAGTTCAAGTCTGTAGTAGGGCTGGGCGATATGGACCAAAAGTCATATCGCGATATATTTAGGCTGAATATCGATATACGATATATATCCCGATATTTTTTCCGCAAAGTGAGAGAAAATGTTCAAAGTCAAAGCCAAATATGACGTCACAAGTAGTTTTATTGAAACCAACTATTTCAGTGAACAGTTGCAAAATCAAATGAATAAATAATAAACAGGTTTCTTCACCTAAGTTGGGGCTGCACAATTATGACAAAAATCATAATTGCCAATTATTCCCTTCGAATTGTAATTGCGATTTATTTACATATATGTACATAAATTGTAAGAATATGACTAATAGTAAAGACTAGTACTAATAAATAAACATTAGGCCTATGCTAAAGTTATTAAATGGCAGTCCCAAACTAGTTTTTGTTAATACAATGTTGGTATGAGCCACTACAGTCATTTAAAAATATAAAAAATAACACAAAGAAAAATAGTGGCATTTTGGGGTTAATATGGAAGGGACAGTTACCATGTTGAATACACAATATTAACATAACTGTTTATGAAACATGGAAACTGCTCCTGGTGAATAGAATGAAAATCATACCTGCATTACTTTTATTTCGTGTAATTTACAACGTAAAGGCGTTGCATGCTCGTTGTTTCTTTTGCACTTGATCAGTGAGGCGATACAGCGCGCGCGCCGCAGCATTTGCGCGTGCAATTGAAGAGTGTGCGCTACGAGAACAGGATAACGGCTGACAGGACAAGACAGGACACTGCCTGGTAGTTCCTATTGTGCTGGGTTTTCTGAAGTAGTCATGATTCGCCTCTCATAACATAACATTCTCTAAACACGCACGCAGAGTGGAAAAGGAGGAGCGGGGAGCAAGGATCACAGCGCAAATTTGAACTATATCGATATATGCGATATGGTCTAATTCCAGTCTGAACCAATCATCTACAGCAGGAGAATCTGTTGGGTTATCACTCCATGACAGTAATGGAGGCTGGTATCCAACAACACAACAGGGAAGGCACTGGGACCAGTCTCCTGGGTTGGTAAAAGAGAATGTGCGAAGGAACCGTCCGATTTCTTGGTTTGCCGGTTCTGGCCTTTAGCTTGGGGGGGGTGTCCTGACCTTAGACTCATTGTTTCCCCCTTCCTGCACACGAGAGGTAAACTGTGGTCCTCTTTCACTCACGATATCCTCGGGTATCCCAAAATACCTGAACACATGATTAAATAACAGTTCTGCAGTGGCAAAAGCCAAAGGCAGGTTAGGTAGAGGAATCTGACGTAGGGACTTCAAGAATATGTCTATAACGACCAAAATAGTCGTGTTACCACTGGATTCTGGTAGATCCGTGAGGAAATCAGTGGCTTTGTGGGACTGGGGACACTGAGGTTTGGGAAGAGACATGAGCTTTCCAGTAGGCAGAGATCCTGGTACTTTAGATCGTGCACAGATGGAGCATGACAACACAACACGCCGAATATCGGTTAGCAGGTTATTCCACCTGTACTTTCCCCTCAGTCAAGTCAAGTCAAGTTTATTTGTATAGCGCTTTTCACAATACAGATTGTATCAAAGCAGCTTCACAGTATTAAATTAAAATAATACAACAAAGTTTGTTTCAAGAGGAATTTATTGATTGATAAAATTAAATTAAATATCCCCAAAATATCCCCAATATTTCAAAAATATATTTCAAAAATATCCTCAGTATGTGCGTTGAGTGCCTGGATGGCCAGTGTCAACAGAAGTGTCAGCAGAAGTGTGGTCAGTGTCAATGATTCTGTCACGTAAATGAAAAGGAAGGAAGCGTTTGTTAGGAGGACAGGAGGCAGGTATTTGGCTTTGTGGGAAGTTGGATATTTCTTGATCCAGTTCCCAGTCTCTACTCTGCAGGCAGGGGGAATAATATACTCTTCACTGTTGGTATGGATGCAAGATAAAGCATCGATATTCTTTGATCCTGGACGAACTGACAATGTGAAATGAAACTGATTGAAGAAAAGGGACCAATGGGCTTGTCTGGGGTTCAGGCGTTTAGCAGAGTGAAGATATTCTTGGTTCTTGTGGTGATTGTAAATGGTGAAAGGATGCTCTGCTCCCTCGAGCCAATGTCGCCGTTTCTACAGAGCCAGTTTGACTGCCAACAGTTCCCAGTTTCCAAAATCTTTGTTACGCTCGGCTGGTGAAAGTTTCCTGCGAAAAAAAGCTACTAGATGAATTTTAGGTTTTTCTCCAAAACTCTGGGAAAGAATGGCACCAACTCTACCTCAGAAGCATCTACTTCTACAACAAAGGGCTTGGAAGGATCAGGGTGTTTAAGAACGGGAGCCGTAGTGAATGCAGCTTTTAACTGAGTAATAGCTTGATCAGCACTGGAACTCCAGGTTAGACGCTTTGATCCCCCTTTGAGCAAAGATGTGAGAGGATGAGCTTTGGAACTAAAGCCCCGTATGAATCTTGGTAAAAATGGGCAATTCCTAGGAATCTCTGTAGGTCTTTGCAGTTTTGAGGTGTAGGCCAGTCAACTACAGCGGGTACTTTGGATTGATCCATTGACACCCCCTCTGGACTGATGATGCATCCTAAGAAGGATATGATGTGTTGATGAAATTCACATTTCTCCCCTTTCACATATAGCTTATGTTGCGAGAGACGCCGGAGGACTTGATCTAAATGGGTCGCAAAGGAGGGTGAATACACTAGAATATCGTCTATGAAGACAATCACAAATTGTCTTAAAGGACAAGTTCGGTATTTTACACTTAAAGCCCTGTTTTCAGATCGTTTCTGATGAAATACAATGGTTAAGATTGAAATTTGGACAAATGCTGCTGGCCCGAGAATTTTCGGTTTCTGTGGTAGCACACAAACAAGTCAATGGAGTTGGACAAAAACTACGATAAAACCTGTTGGAAAGCATCTTTTGCAGCGATTTTTGTGTGAGCATATCAGTGAACACCCCTGACCACTCGGTGAGTTTCACGTCTTTGTAAACGAAAGTTTAATGCGTTTTAGGAAGGATTATTCCAGTGCACCTATGCAACCATTGTGGAGGTGGGGGGGGTGCTACCACAGAAACCGAAAATTCTCGGGCCAGCAGCATTTGTCCAAATTTCAATCTTAACCATTGTATTTCATCAGAAACGATCTGAAAACAGGGCTTTAAGTGTAAAATACCGAACTTGTCCTTTAAGTAATCTCGTAGGACGTCACTGATGAGACACTGGAAAACAGAGGGGGCGCTAGAGATCCCATATGGCATAACACAGCTCTCACAGTGGCCAGATGTGGTACTGAAGGCCGTCTTCCATTCATCTCCTTCACGTATGTGTAAGTTTGTAAAAAACAGTGCATTACGGAGCTGTGTTAGCAGGCACTGACAGATGCCTGTATTTGACCACACATTGGTTCAAGCCCTGATAATCACTCCCTTTGTTTTAACAACAAAAAAGAAACCAGCCGATGCAGGTGATGTTGCAGGTCTGAGGTACCCTTGTTGTAACTCCTCCTGTACATATTCTTCCATAGCTTTTTGTTCAGTTAAGGAAAGTGGGTAGACTTTGGTGCGGGGGGGATGACTTTAAGGGTTAACAGATACAACTTTGCTTTAGAAGTATTTTTCTGCTTTAGAACCTATTGTAAACTGTTACCAAAATAGTATTAAAATAAATGATCACATTAATTCATAGACATAATGAAGATTCAAAGAATCAACATACTATAAGTAGGTGGATGGTATTTGATTTGGTTGATTTGGTTTCTGATGGTGTTCAGCTGAAAAAAAAATTTCTTGCAATTGTATTAATCTCTTCAGGTGCAACTCATCCAACGACTAAAGCAAATGGAAGAATAACAGCCAAACCTGCACCCAGTGTACAGACAAAGCTGACCACGACCACAACAACAACAACAACACCGACAACAACAACAACAACAACAACAACAACACCAACAACAACAACAACAACACCGACGATAACACCCACAACAACAACAACACCAACAACATCAACACCACTTTCAACAACACCCACCACACCGCCACCAACCAGCACTGAAGAACCGCTGATTGGGTCAGAATCACACGTGATGCTTGTAACCGACGCTGTGACGGCCGCACCCGTTGCCACGACGACCGCACCCGTTGCCACGACAACCGCACCCGTTGCCACGACAACTACACCCGTTGTCACGACAACCACCACCACTACAACCACAACGACAGCTAAAAGCACCAGCACTAAAGCGCCACGGCCTCCGGTCAAACCCAACAGAGTCCGAAAACCCGGCAAACCTTCCAGACCAGAACCACATCCAGTAAAGCCCGTCAGAGCGACCGCCAGCCCGACAACCACCGGCACATACACCCCAGCGACAACTACAACCACCACAAGAGCTACAACCACCACTACTACACCCACCACAACTACACCCACACCCACAACTATACCCACAACAACTACACCCACAACAACTACAACAACTATATCTACACCTGCACCTGCGGCTCCACCCGCTGGGCCCGAGACTGAGAGTGAGTCGAGGCGCCGGGGCTTTGGTTCTCCTGCCGGCAGCCCGGTTCCGGTGAAGCCCAAGGTGTCTCGGGTGATGTGGAAGAACAGCCTGGTGGCCATCGTGGTGCTCACACTCCTCTTCCTCGTGCTCATCCTCGCTCTGGTGGCCCGGAAAGCCATGGAGTCCTTCGACAGGCGCCACTACACACGCCTGGAGCTCAACGACCTGCACTACGAGGTGTAACACCACTGACAATCTGTTCCAGAGGAGTGCGTTTCCTCACGGAGAGAAAAGCTTTGTATTTTGATATATCTAGGCTGTTTTGGTTTCCACGGTTCAAGGAGAGAAATAAAAAGCAATACACTGAACTCAGGTCGCCTCAAATGATGACATGAAGGCTGAGATCTTGAACAGCTTCGCCACTGTAAGATGTTTCTTTCTTTCTTTCTTTCTCACCAAGCGTTTCTTAGTACGAGTGTCAGCAAACATCATTAACATGTTCTCTTGTAAGAAGCACTTCACGGGTCTGAGAGCGACTGTGTTTCACTGCTCACTAGTGTAGTTGTGCACTTGTTACTGTGTCACATGACTGCTGGAGAGATTCCCACACGCACTTCATATTTCAGTGGAAGTGAAACAGTGTTTGTTTGTAATTCACTGCATCTTTCTCTGCGATCGTCCAGGCGGTGGCAGAGGTCAATCGTTTATTTCACAGCATGATTCACTGAAATCTGTCCAGTTCACTCTTAAGTTCACTTTTAATCTTATTCTGCTTTGGTATTTTCTAATCTGTTAGTGTATGTTGGTGGTAAATTTTTTGGTGAGTCTTGGCTTTTACAGACACCTTGAGATTAATGTGACTGTTTTGTTTCTCTTGCAAAGAAATAAAAAGGAGTCTTTTTCAATATCTACAAGGTTTCTTATTATGTTTCAACAACGACAGACAATAATGTTTCAAAAGCTCATTTAAAATCTGATCCAAACTAAATCACAAAACTAGAGACTGATGAGTTTTTACCGGCCATTGTTGACGATATATAGAGAGCACAGATGTACATGTTTTTTTTGTGAAGAAATTAAAACTTTTAATCATCAAGGACGCATTAAATTGATCAAAAATGACGGTAAAACACTTATACCTAGATAGCATACATACCCGGGCCTCATCTGGGCCAACTATGGCATATATGGCTCAGTTCTGGTGGCAACAAAGGTCACATGGGCCACATCTGGCCCACACACATCAAGCTGGTTGAAGGATCATGTGACACTGAAGACTGGAGAAATGATGCTGAAAATTCAGCTTTGATCTCAGGAATAAATTACACTATACTATATATTTATATAGAAAACTAAAATAGAATATCCAGCTTCAGTAGATAAAGCAATTGGCAAGATAGAAAAAAAAAAAAAAACGATTTGCATTGCAGTTACATTAATTTACATTATATTACATATACACATAGAAATACATTCTAGAACATTTTGCTAACATTCTCATTAAAATATTAATGAATGTTCAAAACACAGAACAGTTTTGATGGTTATTCGAACGATCCAGAAATGCTAAGGGAACAACATTGTCTCATTCTTCAAACATTATGCGAACGTTACTCTTGAGTGTTCTCTGAACGTCCTGAAACCAGGAGCAACATTTAAATAACAAAAAAAAAAAAACGTTCCATGATCGATAATGTTTTTTTGTACGAACGTTTTGAGAACATTAGGCTATTAAATAACAGATAACTTTGAACGAATGTTCTATTAATGTTACTGGAAGAATTTTTGTTCATAACTTTGAGAGAACCTTGAAAGAACGTTCCCTGTTCGCTGGGATGGTATAATATGTATGTACAAATGTAGAATAATATCCCTACAAGTGATATTAACAAATCACGAAAAAAAATCATTAGACTGAGAGAGAGTCTTAAAAGTGCAATATTCTGTGATTTTGGAGAATAAATGAGAGACAATGACCAATAGGTGAGTATTAATGAAGTGTAATTCATTGATGCCGTTGCTTTGTGTTGTTTTGTGTTTCGGGCCGCAGCACGAACCACTGCGTGAAAAAGTAGTCCCATTGGAATGCGCTTCACTGCCTTTATCCGCGCGTCCACGACGCTCGCGACGCTCCACGTCCCACATTAAACAGTTTATTCTGCGTCTCCGCCGCACTATGATCCGATATAGAGAAAGAGAGTGTCTTGAATGAGATGAAACACAACAATAGCGAGTGAGTGAGTGTGACGGAGCACTGGGATCGGGAGAGCCGGCGGAAGGGTTTGGAAGCGTCCGGGCATTTTCCCTGCGAGCGGAAGGAGACGCACGGACTCACTGAAACACTGAAACAATCAAATCGATGAAAAACCGCAACGGAGAATCAACGCGAAGAATCCGAATCCCAGACACACGCAGCCGGAGCGATGCGAGCGAAGCGGCGCGGCTGAGCGTTGAAGATGTGTGCCGCACTACAGAGTCTCTTACTGTGTACTTTGTGTTTGCAGATACGGGGTGAGTTTCATTTACGGCGCTCGATTTGTTCACGAATCGCGTTGATCTAATGATTCTCTGGATCGAATCTCTGTAAATACACACTCGCGTGTGTGTGTGAATCAATCTTGTTGTTTCGTGAAGCGTGAATCAGTGCTGTTGTTTAGTGTGTCGATGCTGATCTTTATCGTTGGAGCTGTAGAATGTGTAACGTGTTTGTTTTTGTTGTTTGTGCTCGTGTTCTTGTTGTGAGAACCGCGGCCGTGTGAATCTTTCACTCGTTCAGAATCAAACTCGCTCGTTTTCAGATGCAGCAACAAAACCCTCGAATATATCAGTGATGTGTCGTCCTTTCTGTGTTCTGTGCGCGAGTTTAGTGTGAAAGCAGCTCTTCTCCTTCAGTTTGTGAAGTTACACACTCAAACTGCAGCTGAGTTCGGTTCTTTCGAGGGTTTGTGTTCGGTTCGCTCTTGTGTGTGTGTGTGTGATTCACTCTTAAAAATAAAGGTTCTTCTTTGATACTGATGGTTCCTTTAACATCTTTTCATTGCACAAAATATTTTATTGTGAGGTAAAGGGGATTTAGGTTTATTAAAACGTTCTTCACATTAAGAAAAAATTGTTATTTGTGAGAAATGGGCATTGAAAACCCAAAATGGTTCTTCTGAGGTGAAAAGAGAAACACACTTTTTTTTTTTTTTTTTTTTCATAAGTGTTGGTAAACAGTGTTGTGTCTAACAGCTGTTCAGTGGGACTAACTAAACCAGCTGTAAGAATCTCAGGAAAAGTGTGTGAAAGACTGACATGATCCAAGGCCAAATAAGTATCCAGAAATCTCCATATTCCCAGTTCTGCTCTGGCACGGGCTTCAGTCACTTATGCGAGTTTCTAAATATTTGAGAAAGGAAATTCCCCGTGTTAGGAAAACATTCTGGAGGTCGAGCCGGTGTTTCTGTGGTCGATGTGTCAAATTGAGGTTTGATTTTCTGCCAGATCCCCGTGGAGTCGCCACTCCAGCACCGGATCTGCAGGGTTATTAGTTTTACAGTAGCAGGTGATGGAGGATTATTGTGTGGAGTTACTGTACATGTACATAATATTATATATTATTATTGATCTCCTGCATTGACAGCATTATATGAGAACTGAACTGAGCTGGACGATGACATCACGGTTTCTCCAGAGCGGATATATAGCCTAGATTAATTAAATTAATAACTTTTTTACAACAGAAATGAACCATCACTGAACGTATTTAAGCTGGACTGTGACGCTATTTTCTTCTAGAAACAAACTTTGTTGCATTATTGTCCTGTTTCCTGAAAGAATGTGTTGTAAAAAGCGCTAGACTATATAAATAAAGGTGATTTGAAATCTTGCATCTTAATATCTTAAAGGCACACTATGTAAGATTTTTGGATTAAAATATCATATGTTGAACAATGTTATATATTTTGTTGAGTTGTGTACTAAAATTATTCCAAATATTTCTAAGAATGTTTAAATCCAGAGAAATAAGCAGTTTTAAGCAGGACACGGCGCCTATCAGTGACATCACACCCGCGTTACCCTCGATTTACGGGTTTATTTTGTAGAAACCATGGAAACACCAAAATGCTTTAATATATTACGTGTTTTATGAGACCGCAACTGTTTGGATGCATTCATCGACAGAAAGCTAGTCATTGTTATACAGCCGAAATCTTTTTGTTTAAATGTAATTTTCTTCAAAAACAAAAATAAAAAAATCTAATTTTCTTGATTCACGGCGAGTAAGTGCTCTCGATCTGTGTGTCGCGCTCGTCTCTCGTTAGCAGTCGCTCCAGCGGCTCATTCCGCTCCAACGGCTTTAGTAACGTTAATAAATCTTTAATACATTACCGGTCATCCATGATCATGATTTCTGGCCGAGACGAGAACCGCGAGATCAGAACAAGCGACCTCTAGTGGTGAAGTTACATAGTGTGCTTTTAATATCTTCAGTCATTTTGCTTCTCAGTTAATGCATCTTGATTTAAAGGGGACATATTATGTAAATCTGACTTCTCCGTGTGTAAGTGCTTCTACGACACAGAAAACGTGTAAAGTGAAACCCAGTAACTGTGTTCTGGTGAGTCTTTCTCTGACAGAAAATAAGCCAATCAGATTTCGTTCTCCTTCTGACGTATGAAGAGGATCTTATTATAATATTACCGGCCCTTAATCTGCACGTTTACACACACCAGCCGACATTTGGTTCCACAAGCGACAACTGAGACCAGTTCTAACGCACTGGTGAAGATCCAGCAAAGCCTGAAACTGTTCTGTGGTTGAGCACAGACGAGCACTGAACACTATTGACCAGAACATGTCACCGCTGTCTTATAAACACCTCAAGAACTGTGGACACTTGTGGAGAAGTTAAACATGATGATGAGATGATCAATGTAACTCCACAACAACTACAGAAATGTCTCCACTAACATTCAGAAACTCTTCCTGAGTCTCTCCGTAAGGCTGCACTCGCTACTGGTTATTCTGGGATTCTGGATGAGGGAGATTGGCCTGTTTTGTTATTGCCGGAGGTTGTGAAGCTCGTGTAAAGACTCCGCCCTCATCTGAACGGAGGCGGAGCTAAAGCTCATTTGCATTTAAAGCGACACACACAAAAACGGCACGTTTTTGCTCACACCCGAAAAGGGGCAAATTTGACAATCTATAATAAATGATATGGTATTTTTAGCTGAGATTTCACACACACATTCTGGAGATGCCAGAGATTTATATTACATCTGGTGAAGTGGGGCATAATGTGTCACCTTTAAGAATGTTTAGTGTTGGAAAACAAGACCGATTTGATTCTTTTCACACCTGAATATGTTTTCAGAATCGTGTTGTTTGACCTCTGACCCCTCTCTCTCTCTCTCTCTCTCTCTCTCTCTCTCTCTCAGGCCTGCCGCTGCTCCTGTACGCTAACCGGCGTGACCTGCGTTTGGTGGACGCGGCTCACGGGCGAGCGAACGCTACGGTGGTGATGGGCGGTCTCGAGGACGCGGCGGCGCTGGATTACGTGTTCGCGCAGGATCTGATCTACTGGAGCGACGTGAGCGAGGAGTCCATCAAACGCACACGCTTCAATGGCTCGACGCCTAGCGGCGCTCCCTCCACCGTCGTGTCCAACCTAGCCTCTCCCGACGGCCTGGCGTGCGACTGGATCGGGAATAAGCTCTACTGGACCGACTCCGAGACCAACCGAGTCGAGGTGTCAGAGTTGGACGGTGCGCACCGGAAGGTGTTGTTCTGGCAGGATCTGGACCAGCCGAGGGCCATCGCTCTGGACCCGGCACGCGGGTGAGTTAGGGCTAGCGGGGTGAGTTAGAGCTAGCGGGGTGAGTTAGAGCTAGCGGCCCGCGGTTGGGTTGGGGCTAGCGGCACGCGGGTGAGTTAGGGCTAGCGGGGTGAGTTAGAGCTAGCGGCCCGCGGGTGGGTTGGGGCTAGCGGCACGCGGGTGAGTTAGGGCTAGCGGGGTGAGTTAGAGCTAGCGGGGTGAGTTAGAGCTAGCGGCCCGCGGTTGGGTTGGGGCTAGCGGCACGCGGGTGAGTTAGGGCTAGCGGGGTGAGTTAGAGCTAGCGGCCCGCGGGTGGGTTGGGGCTAGCGGCACGCGGGTGAGTTGGGGCTAGCGCAGTGGATGTTGAGAGGAAGAGTTGTTGTGGTCGAGCACATTTGTGAGTTCAAGCTCAAGCTGTCGCATCCGTGTTTTCACATGCAATACAGTTCGTAACACAAATGCACTCTCTAGGCATCTTCAGTTCTCACACGAGACATTTATAGATTATGATGTATGACTAGAAGATAGTTAACTCCACATCAGCTACTAACCATTCAGAAACGTCCTGTTGCTTCTACCTGTTGTCACTGTTCCTAACTCTCTCACTCTTTGTCCGACTCCAGTTTAAACATAGAAGGCAGAACAGTTTCTGACATTTTAGTGCTTATCTGTGTTAGGTGATCGGAGCTGCAAACACACACACACACACACACACACACACACACACACACACACACACACACACACACACACACAGAAGCTCTTGAAGCGCCACCCCCTGTGCCGGGAGCAGCAGGTCATTTGCATTTAAAGGGACAGACACAAAACGACACGTTTTTGCTCACCCTCAAAAAGGGACAATTTTAACATACTGTAAAAAATATCTGTGTGGTATTTTGAGCTAAAGTTTCACACACACACTCTGGACATCAGAGACTTATTTTACATCTTGTGAAAAGGGCATTATATCACCCCTTTAATGTAATCAATCAAACCACTTAGTTCTTGTAGTAATCTTTTATTTTTATCCTGATTATTTATATAGTTAAAGTGAAAGAAATTGCATTTTTAGGAATGTTTTGCGACATTTCGACTGACAGTGTGTAAAAATATCGTATAGATGGTGAAAAAAACGTTATCTCTAATCATTTTGGATAGCTGTATGCTAGGCTACGATGTAAGCTAACTAAAAAAAAAAACACTAAGAACGAGAAATGTTTAAATGAACAATCTTAACTTCGGTTATATACTAGTATATGAAACATAAGTTAAAAGACATTAATGGTCGTTATGAACGACTTCTATAATGAAGTGGTTTTGTCTGATTTGTAAGCAGGCAGTGAAGCGATTACCCATAAGCCCTGTGTGCTCGGGTCCTCGGCTCATCTTCTCCAGTGCTTCAGGAGCGCCAGCAGAAGGAGACGCTCGTGTCGGGAACTCAGGCGTGCTGCGTCTTGTCCTCTGGATGTTTATGTTTTACAGGCCGCTAGTTACAGGCTAGGACTAGACGCGCTTCATGTTGTGAAGATGTTCAGAGTTTAGCGTCCCTGGACTCGCTCTGCTAATGTCCCACTCAGCGCAGGTCTCGCTCGGCTAGCGAGTGTCTGACGGATCACGTCAGCTGAGAGTCACTCTATTAATCTCTTCTGTACGACACTGATCATATCTCATCATAAACTCCCGTTCAAACGCTCTGGATCGGTATGTTTTTTTATGCTTTTTTTTTATAAGTCTCTTCTGCTCAACAAGCCTGCGTTTACTGGATTAAAAATACAAAAAAACACAGTAATATTGTGTAATATTATTATAATGTAAATCAGCTGTTTTCTATGTGAATATGTAGACTAGTGTAATTTATTAATCTGCAATAGAAGCTTTTGTAACATTAAACGCTACCGTTAGAAAAGTTGGGGTCAGTAAGAATTTTTTTGGGGGGAAATCAATTAAATAAATCAACTTTTTTTCATCAAGGATGAATTAAATTAAAGTAAAGACATTTATAATGTTACAAAAGCTTCTATTGCAGATAATGCTGTTCTTTTGAACTTTCTATTCATCAAAGAATCCGGAAATAAAAATGTAAATAAATGTTTTCCACACTGATAATAATCATAAATGTTTCTTGATCATCATATTAGAGTGATTTCTGAAGGATCATGTGACACTGAAGACTGGAGTAATGATGATGATAAATTCAGTTTTGATCACAAGAAATAATTACATTTTAAAATATATTAAAATAGAAAACATTTATATTAAATTGTCCTGAAATGTAATATTACTGGTTTTTTTGGTATTTTTAATCATATAAATGCAGCGTTGGTGAGCAGAAGAGACTTATATTAAAAACATAACAAATCTTACCGATCCAGAACTTTTGATCGCTGTGTATCTGCGGAGAAGCACACACACACACACACACACACACACACACACACACACACACACACACACACACACTCTGTTGTAAACCATAATTATGACAGTAAAAAGTTGACATTTAGATAAGACAAAATTATGACATATTAAGTCATATTTATGAGATGAAAGGAAAAATTATTAATGATTATTATGATTATGAAATTGTTTTAATTTCAATTTAGGAAATAATGTAAATTTAATTTCAACTTGGTGTGTCAATTTCAACTCTTTATAATCATGACCTTTTCTAGACTTTGTAATGTTGGGAATATGAACTTGGCATGTCATGTCAGTTATGATTTGCAAAAGCATGTTTTTTTTCTTATGTGGCGGAAACATTTTTCCAGAATAATGTCCTGGTGCTTCACTGTCGCTCTAGAGTAACGTGTTTAAAGGGAGAGTTCAGACGCATCATTAACTCCTGGATGTGAACGAGTGTGTGTGACCTGGTGATGTCACAGGTGTGATCGAGTCTCAGTGTGTCCTTCAGCTGAGTGTGTGTAACCCGACCAGCTGGTTTTATCAGGAGGCATGATGGGTAATCCCGAGCTTGACCAACACAGGCACTTTTGTTCTGGCCTGAAGGTCGAGGAGGTCAGAGGTCGGGGGAGTGGGTTTGTGCCGGTTTGACCTGGAAAGACTAAACACTGGCGCGCCTGAAGCGATGACATCACTGACGAGCACCTGTCAATCATCAGGTCATGTGATCCTTCAGATTTGTGTGCGTTGAAATGCCCGATCGCCCAATGGCTCGTAATACAGAGAGAGAGTGTGAGTTACCCAGCATGCAGTGCGTCCGCAGATTCAGCATGCGTGTCATTAGCGTGACGCTCCTGAAGTCGCAGATGTAGCGTGTGTGTGTGTGTGTGTGTGTGTGTGTGTGTTCACATCGAGCATCTCTCGAGTCACACACTGTAATATAACCAATAATCTAAGAGTTAAAAACATCAATGATTATAAACAGTGGTGTAACTTTGTTTTAAGTGTGTGTGTGTGTGTGTGTGTGTGTGTGTTCAGGTTCATGTACTGGACAGACTGGGGTGAGGTGCCGAAGATCGAGCGCGCTGGGATGGACGGGACTCTTCGCTCTGTGATCATCGACTCTGAGATCTACTGGCCCAACGGCCTCACGCTCGACTACACACACACACAGCAGAAGCTCTACTGGGCCGACGCCAAGTTCAACTTCATCCACCGGTGCAACCTGGACGGGTCCGGCAGGTGCGACACACTCTCTCTCACACACACTCTCTCTCACACACACTCTCTCTCACACACACTCTCTCTCACACACACTCTCTCTCACACACACTCTCTCTCACACACACTCTCTCTCACACACATACACACACACACACACACACCTCACCTCTTGATACAATTCACCAGATGTGATTCCATCCAGTTAGGTTTAACCTAACCCATCCAGTTACGATCTTGATAACGATTAATCTGGATTCATGCCTGTGTGTGTGTGTGTGTCAGGGAGGTGGTGGTGAAGGGCTCGCTGCCGCACCCGTTCGCGCTGACGCTGTACGAGGACACACTCTTCTGGACCGACTGGAACACACACTCCATCCACTCCTGCCACAAACACACGGGGCAGAACAGCCGCGAGATCCACTCCAACATCTTCTCCCCCATGGACATACACGTCTACAGCCAGAAGCGCCAGCAGATCGGTGAGTGTGTGTGCTCTCCCTTCCCATCATGCTCTGGAACAATGCAAAGAGGGGCTGCTGGGTAAGAGGAAGGAAGGACTCGGACACAATGGAGAGTCTGTTCTGTTCCAGCAGAGAATTTCTCACAGCGCTGACAGAATCCTGCGTTCATCTCTCTCTCTCTCTCTCTCTCTCTCTCTCTCTCTCTCTCTCTCTCTCGTGTGTGTGTGTCAGACGTGACGAGTCCCTGCGCGCTGAAGAACGGTGGATGTTCTCATCTCTGTCTGCTGTCTCCGGTCAAACCGTATTATCAGTGCGCCTGTCCAACAGGAGTCCGGCTACTGGACGACAACAAGAGCTGCAGAGACGGTGAGACACGCGCACACACTCGCACACACTCGCGCACACTCGCGCACACTCACGCACACTCGCACACACTCACGCACACACACGTATGTTTTAATAATAATCTGCTCCAGAATGAGTTTGATTCCCAGGGTTAGTGGATTTGGATAAATGTGTCAATGATCATTTCTCTGATCCGCGTCAGTATGTTGACTCTTGTATTGATCGGATCACACACACACACACACACACACACACACACACACACACACACACACACACACACACACACACACACACACAGATCCTGCATTAACTCTCTCCGCTCGACCGTCCGCTGGTTGCCATGGTAACGTGTGATCCCGTGCTTCTGCCCCATTTCCTCCAATCAGAGCGAGCGAGTCACGTGACCTCATGTGTTTGTCTGCTCTGAGTGAACGATCTCCACCGGTTGAGTGTGTTGGGATGAGAGAGGCTCGTTTGTTTGGCCTTTTGTTTGCACGGCATGATGGGAGATCGTTCATCTCGAGCCCTTCACTGACACTGAACATGTTTAACACCCGAGACACTACATCATAAACACGGGCTTCTCATGCAACTCCAGATTGATGGACAGAAAACACACATTTAAGAGTTTATTTTATTGCATGTGAGCGTCTGTAGCTTTCAGTCTGTAGAGGTCAGAGATCTGCTTTCACACGCTTTATTCATATCTATACATTCTGTTCATAAATCACCGGATTATACAACATTTTGTTCCTAAAAACATGTTGAAAATGTATTTTTTCTGGCTGATTTCTAAGCTTGTTTGGTCTGACCCCTTACCCCTGACCTCTGACCTCTGCCCCTCACCAGGACCCACTCAGCTGCTGCTTCTTGCCCGGCGCACTGACCTGCGGCGCATCTCTCTGGACACGCCGGACTTCACCGACATTGTTCTCCAGGCGGAGGACATCCGGCACGCCATTGCCATCGACTACGACCCGGTGGACCGGCACCTGTACTGGACCGACGACGAAGTGCGCGCCATCCGCCGGTCCGAGCTCGACGGCAGCGACCCGCGGGTCCTGGTGACCTCACAGGTCAACCACCCGGACGGCATCGCTGTGGACTGGATCGCTCGCAACCTGTACTGGACCGACACCGGCACGGACCGCATCGAGGTGACCCGGCTCAACGGCACCATGAGGAAGATCCTGATCTCAGAGGAGCTGGACGAGCCCAGAGCCATCGTGCTGGACCCCGTCGCCGGGTGAACACACTTTTACTTATTTAATGTTTTATTTGCATAGGGACAGATGTGCTGGTGCGTGTGCTGAAGCGTGTGTCCCGTGTGCTGAAGTATGCGCTGAAGTGTGTCTGTCCCGTGTGCTGAAGCTGAAGCGTGTCTGTCCCGTGTTCTGAAGCCTGTCCTGTGTTTCTGAAGCATGTGCTGAAGCGTGTTCTGAAGCTGAAGCGTGTTTGTCCCATGTGCTGAAACGTGTTTGTCCCATGTGCTGAAGCGTGTTTGTCCCATGTGCTGAAGCGTGTTTGTCCCATGTGCTGAAGCGTGTTTGTCCCATGTGCTGAAGCGTGTCTGTCCCGTGTTTCTGAAGACTGTCCCGTGTTTCTGAAGCGTGTCTGTCCCGTGTTTCTGAAGCGTGTCTGTCCCGTGTTTCTGAAGCGTGTCTGTCCCGTGTTTCTGAAGCCTGTCCCGTGTGCTGAAGCTGAAGCGTGTCTGTCCCGTGTTTCTGAAACGTGTGTCCCGTGTGCTGAAACGTGTCTGTCCCGTGTGCTGAAGCGTGTCTGTCCCGTGTGCTGAAACGTGTCTGTCCCGTGTTTCTGAAGCGTGTGCTGAAGCGTGTCTGTCCCGTGTTTCTGAAGCGTGTCTGTCCCGTGTTTCTGAAGCGTGTCTGTCCCGTGTGCTGAAGCGTGTCTGTCCCGTGAGCTGAAGCGTGTCTGTCCCGTGTGCTGAAGCGTGTCTGTCCCGTGTGCTGAAGCGTGTTCTGAAGCGTGTGTTCCGTGTGCGCAGGTACATGTACTGGACGGACTGGGGTGAGGTGCCGAAGATCGAGCGCGCGGCTCTGGACGGGTCGGAGCGGCTGGTTTTGGTCAACACGTCTCTCGGCTGGCCCAACGGACTGGCGCTCGATTACACTGAGAGGAAAATTTACTGGGGCGATGCCAAGACCGACGTCATCGAGGTGAGACCTCTCTCTCACTCACTCACTCACTCACTCACTCACTCACACACACACACACACACACACACACACACACACACACACACACACACACACACACACACACACACACACACACACACACACACACACACACACACACACACTCTCGTCCCGTCGGCTTGTGGTTTCAGCCCACATCTGGTTACGATTGCGGCTCCGGCCCGTTTAGAATAGAGTCTGAAAGCCACAGCACTGCGGTCACGATCGACCCAAGATGGAAATTTCATTTCACCCGAGAGACGTGTGTGCGTGCGTTTGTGTGTGTATATGCAGGAATCAGTGAGTGTTTGTCAGAAGCACTGCAGTATTCCTGTACACGCGTGCTCTTGTGTCTCCAGTGTTTCAGTAATGTTTATACAGTTGCAATCGAAATTACTCCACCCCCATCGCAAATCAGGTTTATTGGCAAAATTGACAGACTTTTATCTGTTTGCAATGAACAAATCAAACAAAAGTAATTGAAACAGCTCAACACAACAAATGTTTCAAGTGGTTTCCCCAAATTCAACTGAAAACGCAACTTTTAATGATTTTCAAATGAGTTTCAAAATTATTCACCCCCTTCATGGCAAGCATCTTTAGCACTTGGTACAACAACGTTTGCTGTTCTGAGCGGCTGCAGACGAGATGTATAACCAGACCAGCTTCTGTTTCTGAGGGATCTGAGCCCGTTCCTCATGAGCAATGGCCTCCAGTTCTGGAATATTCCTGGGTTTGTGTTCTGCAACCGCCTTCAAATCCCACCAGAGATGTTCTATGGGGTTCAGGTCAGGAGACTGTGATGCCACTGTATCTCCCAGGACTTCTTCTGCAACCAAGCCTTGCTGGAATCTGAGGAATGCTTGGGATCATTGTCCTGTTGAAGGTCCAAGCTCCAGCTTCCTCACTGACGGCATGATGTTTTCTCCTAGGATCTCCTGATACTTCAGTGACTCCATCTCTCCTTCCACACGCTGCAGGTTTCCAGTGCCGGAGGATATACATCAGCCGAGAGCATCACGAGCTCCTCATGCTGAACTGTAGACGTGTTCTTCACAGCATGCGCTTCATTCTTCTTCCTCCAGACACACCACTGATCCACAGGGACGAAAATATCCAGTTTTGTTTCATCGCTCCACAGAACAGAATCCCTAAAATTGTGTGGCTTATTTAATATGATTGAGCAAACGGCGTCTCTAGGAACATTTAGTGCCTTTGCTATCTTTTTGTATCCTGTTCCTTGTTTGTGAAGGGCGACGAGACCCTCTCTTAACTTACTGGACCATGCTTTTGACCTAGCCATATTTCTAACATGCAGTCAAACGTGACACTCAACAAACCTCACCAGTTTAGATATTTCATGTGTTCTAGCTCTAGCACACCTGGTGTAGCTAATGAAGCCCTTGATTAGTGAGACAACACCTGATTTGCATATTTGTGCTGTTGTGAGGGAGTCTGTTCAGGGGGTTGGGTAATTTTGAGACTGCAGAAGTTCAGTTGCATTTTCAGGTAAATTTGGGGAAACGACTTGAAACATTTGTACCGAGCTATTTCATTTACTTTTGTTTGATTTGTTCATTGCAAACAGCTGAAAGTCTGTAAATGTTGCCAATAAACCTGATTTGCGATGGGGGTTGAGTAATTTCGATTGCAACTGTGTGTGCTGTAGTTAAAGGACAGTTAGCTGGTTATAGGTCTGTTCATTCGTCTGCTGGACATTCATTTAAATTCAGAGTGACTGGTGTCATTAGTAACCACAGTCACTGTTTCCATGGATACAGTGTTGCGCACGAGCCTTACAGAATTTCCTGTTTATTCAGATGATGCTCTTGGTTGATGTCGTCTTCTGTTTGCTGTCAGCTTTACTAAACAGTAGTGAACTGTCTTTATTATTTTAATGTTTGCTTTAATCTTTTCTCTTCTTTTTAAATCTTTCTTTTTTATTTTTCTTATTTTAAAACTGCTGGTCAGTGTGTGTGTGTGTGTGTGTGTGTGTGTGTGTGTGTGTGTGTGTGTGTATCTCTGATCTCTTCCTCTGCCGCTCCGCAGGTGATGGAGATGGACAGCTTGGGAGTGTGTGTGTGTGTGTGTGTGTGTGTGTGTGTGTGTGTGTGTGTGTGTGTGTGTGTGTGTGTGTGTGTGTGTGTCTCTGATCTCTTCCACTGCCGCTCCACAGGTGATGGAGATGGACAGGTCGGGTGTGTGTGTGTCTCTGACCTCTCCTCTGCTCCGCAGGTGATGGAGATGGATGGCTCGGGCCGGCGGGTTCTGGTCGAGGAGAACCTCCCGCACATCTTCGGGTTCTCTCTGCTGGGAGACTTCATCTACTGGACGGACTGGCAGCGGCGCAGCATCGAGCGCGTGCACAAGACCAGCCTGGAGCGAGAGGTCATCATCGACCAGCTGCCCGACCTCATGGGCATCAAGGCCACCTATGTCACGCAGACTTTCGGTGAGGGGGTGGGGCTACATACCAGGGGGCGGAGCTTGCTGCTATAACACACCTACACATGCAAAATAGTTATTGATGTTGAATAATAATTCATTCTCCAAGCAAAATGTGATTAAAATGTGTGGTGAAAAACTACATTACCCATGATGCTGTGCAGAAAATTCCACCAACTAGAGTCGTGCGAGCAAGGCCCAGGCCGGATCTGTTTTATACGACTGATGTAGTTCGTTACACACATGAGTGTGTGTGTTAGTACCATAGACTGTATAAAACACTGGGCGTAGTGTGCATGACGTCACCCGTAGTGTTTCTGAAGAGCGATTTTGAAGCCTTAAGTGAGCGGAGCCGGCCGTCGCCATCTTGGCAGCTTCACTCCCGGATAAACGTAAATGCGAGGCAGATTAGCTGAGGTGACGTGACGCTAACAGACAGCAGACAAGTGGCTAGTAGTGACATCAGCGGCAATCCACCTGTCACTCAAGTGGCCACGCCCTTAATTATGCAGAAGTTTAAGGCTTAATATAATTTAAATGGATGAGTTATAAAAACATTCACCCGCCTCACAGTCGTTATGAAGAGCAAAATTATCTTTATAAACCAAAACCACTTTTTGCGTTAGACTGTAAACATGTGTCTCTAGTGGCCAGTCCATGAACTGCAGTTTAAGTCTCTTCAGTGTTGAGAGAGAGATAGAGAGCGAGAGAGACCGGAACGTTCTGCTCGGTTAGTTTATATGTGTGTGTTGCTGTTCTCAGGTGTGAACCCATGTGCGCTGGCGAACGGAGGCTGCAGTCACCTGTGCCTGTATAAGCCCCAGGGTGTGTCGTGTGCGTGTCCCATCGGGCTCGAGCTCATGTCGGACCTGAGCTCCTGCATCGTCCCTGAGGCCTTCCTCCTGTTCTCTCGGCACACCGACATCAGGCGCATCTCACTCGAGACGCACAACAACAACGTGGCCATTCCCCTCACCGGCGTCAAGGAGGCCTCAGCGCTCGACTTCGACATCACCGACAACAGGATCTACTGGACCGACATCACACTGAAGGTACTCACTCTCACTCACTCACTCAATCACGCTTGCACACACACACACACACACACACACACACACACACACACACACACACACACACACACACACACACACACACACACACACACACACACACACACACACACACACACACACACACTCATTCACACACTCCCTCATTCACTTGCTCACTCATTCATTCACTCACACACTCATTCACACACTCACTCACACACTCACTCATTCACACACACACACACTCACTCACTCACTCACACACTCTCACAATCACTCTCACACACTCTCGCAAACTCACTCACTCATGTTACACACGCTTACACGCTCACTCACTCACGCTTACACACATACACTCACTCACTCACTCACGCTTACACACATACACTCACTCACTCACTCACGCTTACACACACTCACTCACTCACTCATGTTACACACGCTCGCTCACGCACTCCCTCTCACTCACACACACACACACACACACACACACACACACACACACACACACACTCTCACTTACTCAGTCACACTCACTCACTCACACACGCTTACACATGCTCACATACACACGCTTAATGCTCTAGTGTTGTGTGTGTGTGTGTGTGTGTTTCTGACGTGTCTCTGGTGTCCTCAGACCATCAGTCGGGCCTTCATGAACGGCAGCGCTCTGGAGCACGTGGTGGAGTTCGGCCTGGACTATCCCGAGGGAATGGCTGTGGACTGGCTGGGCAAGAACCTGTACTGGGCCGACACTGGGACCAACCGCATCGAGGTGGCCAAACTGGACGGGCAGCACCGAGACAGGTTCTGGTGTGGAAAGACCTGGACAGCCCTCGAGCACTGGCACTGGACCCGGCAGAGGGGGTGAGTGTGTGTGTGTGTGTGTGTGTGTGTGTCAGCCCTCGAGCACTGGCACTGGACCCGGCCGAGGGGTGAGTGTGTGTGTGTGTGTGTGTCAGCCCTCAAGCACTGGCACTGGACCCGGCCGAGGGGTGAGTGTGTGTGTGTGTGTCAGCCCTCGAGCACTAGCACTGGACCCGGCCGAGGGGTGAGTGTGTGTGTGT
This sequence comes from Leuciscus leuciscus, assembly GCF_965113295.1. NCBI lineage: Eukaryota > Metazoa > Chordata > Actinopteri > Cypriniformes > Leuciscidae > Leuciscus > Leuciscus leuciscus. The sequence goes on from NC_138728.1 coordinate 269,439, forward strand.
GTGTGTGTCAGCCCTCGAGCACTGGCACTGGACCCGGCCGAGGGGTGAGTGTGCGTGTGTGTGTGTGTGTCAGCCCTCGAGCACTGGCACTGGACCCGGCCGAGGGGTGAGTGTGTGTGTGTGTCAGCCCTCGAGCACTGGACCCGGCCGAGGGGTGAGTGTGTGTGTGTCTCTCGTCACTCGTTCTCTCTCTCTCTCTCTCTCTCTCTCTCTCTCTCTCTCTCTCTCTCTCTCTCTCTCTCTCTCTCTCTCTCTCTCTCTCTCTCTCTCTCTCTCTCTCTCTCTCTCTCTCTCTCTCTCTCTCTCAGCTTCATGTACTGGACTTAGTGTGTGTGTGTGTGTGTGTGTCTCTCACACTCGTTCTCTCTCTCAGCTTCATGTACTGGACTGAGAGTGTGTGTGTGTGTCTCACACTCGTTCTCTCTCTCTCTCTCTCTCTCTCTCTCTCAGCTTCATGTACTGGACTTAGTGTGTGTGTGTGTGTGTGTGTGTCTCTCACACTCGTTCTCTCTCTCAGCTTCATGTACTGGACTGAGTGGGGTGGGCGGCCGAAGATCGACCGGTCTGCGATGGACGGTTCTGGACGCCTCACGCTGGTGCCAAACGTGGGCCGAGCGAACGGACTGACCATCGACTACGCGGAGCGCCGGCTCTACTGGACCGACCTGGACACCACACTCATCGAGTCCTCCAACATGATGGGTAAACCTCTCGCGCTTCCTGTGGAGTTTAGTTTGAAGAAAATCATGCTTAGTGGACTTAACTATCTTCTAGTCATTGATTAGCATATTCTGTCATGATAATCTATAAATCGCGTTCCCGGGGGCGGGGTTTATGTACTGTACATTTTAGGGTTAGTGATGTCACCAACATTGTAGTCTCTACCAGCCGTTTGTTGTAGTTCTTAAAAAGCGATTTCTGTAAAAGTAAATCTCTCCCTTTGCTTTGAACTTTGAGTGTCGTAACTTTGCAGATGTTGTTTATGATCAATCAGCAATATTACACACTAACTAAAGTTAGAAAAGTGACATCATGATCAGCCACCCCTGTAAAGGTAACGTGTGTCTGTTCTGATGATGTGCTGGTCTTCAGGTCTGGAGCGCGAGGTGATCGCCGACGACCTCCCGCACCCGTTCGGACTCACCCAGTACCAGGACTACATCTACTGGACGGACTGGAGCCAGCGCAGCATCGAGCGCGCCAACAAGACCAGCGGGCAGAACCGCACCATCATACAGGGTCACCTGGACTACGTCATGGACATCCTGGTGTTCCACTCGTCCCGCCAGGCCGGCTGGAACGCCTGCGCCTCCACCAACGGCCACTGCTCTCACCTGTGCCTCGCCGTGCCCGTCAGAGGCTTCGTGTGCGGCTGCCCCGCGCACTACTCGCTCAACCACGACAACAAGACCTGCAGCGGTGAGCGCTTTACCAGGCGGCTAATCTCGCGCAGCGCTAGGGTTGGGTATCGTTTGAATTTTAACGATTCCGATTTAGATTCTGCTTATCGATTCCTGTAAGGTAATCAACACACTCACCGTGCTCTCCCAGCTAATGAGGAGCTGAGACCAAAAATGTAAAAAAGGTCTGCACTCTAAAAACCTTTACTCATAGACAGGCGATAAAGTAGACAAACGAAACGTTCTCATCCTTCGTCAGTGTGATTCCAATATTCGTCAGTGTGATTCCAATAAGGTAAACAACAACAACCTTAGATATCATTCACAGTCTTATTGCAAAACATTTAATTGTGGCTGAATATCATGAACACAAATCAACAGGCTAAAGAACACGTTTGCCTGTGGTTTAAAAACACCATAGAAGAACAACTAGCAGAACTAATATAAACTTCCAGCATTTCTCAGTAATTAAAAAAGAACAAATAAAAAATTTGCAATCGCGACAAACAGATTTAATTGAACAAAGATATGATTAAAATAAACTTTTACGATTTTCAGGTTGAGAAACTGTAATCAAGTTTATAAATAAAATATACATTAGAAATAATACCGGGGTGGTGGTAGCGCAATGGATAAGACACATGCCTTTGGTGTGAGAGACCCGGGTTCGAATCCACTGTGAGACACCAATGTGTCCCTGAGCAAGACACTTAACCCCTAGTTGCTCCAGAGGCATGCGACCTCTGACATATATAGCAATTGTAAGTCGCTTTGGATAAAAGCGTCAGCTAAATGAATAAATGTAAATGTAAATATAGTTACAAAAGTTATTTAGTCTAGAACGAGTGAATTTTCTCTTTGTCTTCTGTTGTTTGATTAGTCAAGTCAAGTCACCTTTATTTATATAGCGCTTTTTACAATACAGATTGTATCAAAGCAGCTTCACATTGATAACATGAAAATAATACAACAAAGTTTGTTTCTAGAAGAAAATTGCATCATCGTCCACCCATAATAAGGCAGATCAATAATATTGTTGAATATTAAATGTCCCCAACTAAGCAAGCCAAAAGCCAAGGCAACAGTGGCAAGGATCCAAAACTCAGTGACAGAATGGAGAAAAAAACCTTGGGAGAACCCAGGCTCAGTCGGGGGCCAGTTCTCCTCTGGCCAACGAGCGAACAGTGTATGATTATGATCCAGGCAGCGTTACAGGTCAGAAGTCAGATTGGTCGTGTCGATGAGGCCTTCACAGGGCTGATGAGGCTGGCACTTCAGGGATGCGTCATGGTTAGGTCCAGGTGCAGATCCACCATCTGATCTGGATACGGCCGAGGTCCACCTCACTTCAGGAAACGGAGAGTCTTGTTGACACTTCAGGACTGCGTTGTCGTCGCGTTCAGGCGCAGGTCCTTCTTCAGATCTGGATACGGCCTGGATCCGACGGACTGCGGTAAACCTCGGTATAAACAGAGAGACTAATATTAGCGTAGACGCCATTCTTCTTATGATGTAACGAGTACATCAGGATTTATGGGAAGTGTTCCCGGTTCCGGCTGACCTAATCTATGCAGCCTAATATGGAATTATAGAAGTCTATAATGTGTTATGTGAATGCCAGGTCAAAGAGATGTGTTTTTAGTCAGACAGAGTGTGTCTGCTTCCCGGACAATGGTAGGAAGATTGTTCCAGAGTTTTGGTGCTAAATAGGAGAAGGATCTACCGCCAGCAGTCGATTTAGATATTCTAGGTATTATTAACTGGCCGGAATTTTGAGATCGCAATAGACGTGAAGGACTATAATGCGTTAAGAGCTCGCTCAAGCACTGCGGAGCTAAACCATTTAGTGCTTTGTAAGTAATCAGCAATATTTAAAAATGTATACGATGTTTAATAGGGAGCCAGTCCAGTGTTGACAGAACTGGGCTAATATGGTCATACTTCCTGGTTCTGGTAAGAACTCGAGCTGCTGCGTTTTGGATCAGCTGTAGTTTGTTTATTAAGCGTGCAGGGCAACCACCCAGTGGAGCATTACAGTAATCTAGCCTTGAGGTCATGAACGCATGAACTAACTGTTTCGCATTTGTCAATGAGAGCATATGACGTAAATTAGATATATTTTTAAGATGAAAAAATGCGGTTTTACAGATACTAGACACGTGACTTTCAAATGAAAGATTGGTATCAAAGAGCACACCCAGGTTCCTAACGAACGACGACGACTTAACAGAGCAGCCATCAAGTGTTAGACAGTATTCTAGGTTATTACGTGAGGACGTTTTTTGTCCAATAATTAGAATCTCTGTTTTTTCAGAATTAAGTAGTAGGAAATTACTAGTCATCCAAATTTTTATATCAGCTATACATTCCGTTAATTTTGTGAATTGGTAAGTTTCGTCTGGGCGTGAAGAAATATAGAGCTGAGTATCATCAGCATAACAGTGAAAGCTAATGCCATGTTTCCTAATGATATCTCCTAATGGTAGCATGTACAGAGTGAACAGCAACGGTCCTAGTACTGAGCCTTGTGGTACGCCATACTGAACTTGTGATCGATGAGACATCTCTTCATTTACTGCTAAAACTGATAACGGTCAGATAAGTATGATTTAAACCATGCTAGTGCAATTCCACTAATGCCAACATAATTTTCGAGTCTATTTAAAAGAATGTTGTGATCAATAGTGTCAAATGCAGTGTTTGATTAGAGACGGCAGGAATATTAGTGTTGTTGTATTATTATAGAGCAGGAATATTAGTGTTATTATATTATTATAGAGCAGGAATATTAGTGTTATTATATTATAGAGCAGGAATATTAGTGTAATTATAGAGCAGGAATATTAGTGTTATTATAGAGCAGGAATATTAGTGTTATTATATTATTATAGAGCAGGAATATTAGTGTTATTATATTATTATAGAGCAGGAATATTAGTGTTATTATAGTATTATAGAGCAGGAATATTAGTGTTATAGAGACGGCAGGAATATTAGTGTTATTATAGAGCAGGAATATTAGTGTTATTATATTATTATTATAGAGCAGGAATATTAGTGTTATTATATTATTATGGAGCAGGAATATTAGTGTTGTTATAGTATTATAGAGCAGGAATATTAGTATTATTATATTATTATAGAGCAGGAATATTAGTGTTATTATATTATTATAGAGCAGGAATATTAGTGTTATTATAGTATTATAGAGCAGGAATATTAGTGTTATTATAGAGCAGGAATATTAGTGTTATTATAGAGCAGGAATATTAGTGTTATTATAGAGCAGGAATATTAGTGTTATTATAGAGCAGGAATATTAGTGTTATTATAGTATTATAGAGCAGGAATATTAGTGTTATTATAGAGCAGGAATATTAGTGTTATTATAGTATTATAGAGCAGGAATATTAGTGTTATTATAGAGCAGGAATATTAGTGTTATTATATTATTATAGAGCAGGAATATTAGTGTTATTATATTATTATAGAGCAGGAATATTAGTGTTATTATAGAGCAAGAATATTAGTGTTATATTATTATAGAGCAGGAATATTAGTGTTATATTATTATAGAGCAGGAATATTAGGCTGCTGTCACTTTAAGAGCTGCACGGATCCAATATACTGATACACATGAACACAGGAAATGGAGTCTCTCACACTTCAATGGTTTAAACTCATATTGAAATGCTCACAAAGGAATCGATAACAAGTATCCGATGCCCAGCCCTGCGCAGCACTGTAGGTTTAGAGCGCGTTTGAGGTCGTTTTAACTGTCCTTGTTAGAGATGATGAGTGGTCACATGACTCTGTCTGTCCATCAGCTCCCACATCATTCCTGCTGTTCAGTCAGAAGACGGCCATCAACCGCATGGTGATCGACGAGCTCCAGAGTCCCGACATCATCCTGCCCATCCACAGCCTGAGGAACGTGCGTGCCGTCGACTACGACCCGCTCGACCGGCACCTGTACTGGATCGACTCCAAGCAGAACCTCATCCGCCGTGCACAGGAGGACGGAAACCAGGTCACACACATTCTGACTTAGTTTTAGTCATAAGCTGTGTCCGAAACCGCTCCCTTTACACTATATAGTGCACTGTATCGGGTGTCGGCCATTTTGTGAGGGGTCTGATGTGTGTGTTGTTCCTCAGAGTGTGATGGTGGTCTGATGTGTGTGTGACGTGTCTGATGTGTGTGTTGGGTCTGATGTGTGTGTGTTGTTCCTCAGAGTGTGACAGTGGTCTGATGTGTGTGTGACGTGTCTGATGTGTGTGTGACGTGTCTGATGTGTGTGTGACGGGTCTGATGTGTGTGTTGGGTCTGGTGTGTGTTGTTCCTCAGAGTGTGATGGTGGTCTGATGTGTGTGTGACAGTGGTCTGATGTGTGTGTGAGGTGTCTGATGTGTGTGTTGGGTCTGACGTGTGTGTGTTGTTCCTCAGAGTGTGACAGTGGTCTGATGTGTGTGTGACAGTGGTCTGATGTGTGTGTGACGTGTCTGATGTGTGTGTGTGACGGGTCTGATGTGTGTGTGACGGGTCTGATGTGTGATGGTGGTCTGATGTGTGTGTGACGTGTCTGATGTGTGTGTGACGGGTCTGATGTGTGTGTGACGGGTCTGATGTGTGTGTTGTTCCTCAGAGTGTGACAGTGGTCTGATGTGTGTGTGACAGTGGTCTGATGTGTGTGTGACGTGTCTGATGTGTGTGTGACGTGTCTGATGTGTGTGTGACGTGTCTGATGTGTGTGTGACGTGTCTGATGTGTGTGTGACGTGTCTGATGTGTGTGTGACGTGTCTGATGTGTGTGTGTTGTTCCTCAGAGTGTGATGGTGGTCTGATGTGTGTGTGACGTGTCTGATGTGTGTGTGACGGGTCTGATGTGTGTGTTGTTCCTCAGAGTGTGATGGTGGTCTGATGTGTGTGTGACGTGTCTGATGTGTGTGTGACGTGTCTGATGTGTGCGTGACGGGTCTGATGTGTGTGTGACGGGTCTGATGTGTGTGTTGTTCCTCAGAGTGTGACAGTGGTCTGATGTGTGTGTGACGGGTCTGATGTGTGTGTTGGGTCTGATGTGTGTGTGTTGTTCCTCAGAGTGTGATGGTGGTCTGATGTGTGTGTGACGTGTCTGATGTGTGTGTGACGTGTCTGATGTGTGTGTTGGGTCTGACGTGTGTGTGTTGTTCCTCAGAGTGTGACAGTGGTCTGATGTGTGTGTGACAGTGGTCTGATGTGTGTGTGACGTGTCTGATGTGTGTGTGTGACGGGTCTGATGTGTGTGTGACGGGTCTGATGTGTGATGGTGGTCTGATGTGTGTGTGACGTGTCTGATGTGTGTGTGACGTGTCTGATGTGTGTGTGACGTGTCTGATGTGTGTGTGACGGGTCTGATGTGTGTGTGACGGGTCTGATGTGTGTGTGACGGGTCTGATGTGTGTGTGACGGGTCTGATGTGTGTGTGACGGGTCTGATGTGTGTGTTGTTCCTCAGAGTGTGACAGTGGTCTGATGTGTGTGTGTGACGTGTCTGATGTGTGTGTGACGTGTCTGATGTGTGTGTGACGTGTCTGATGTGTGTGTGTTGTTCCTCAGAGTGTGATGGTGGTCTGATGTGTGTGTGACGTGTCTGATGTGTGTGTGACGGGTCTGATGTGTGTGTTGTTCCTCAGAGTGTGACAGTGGTCTGATGTGTGTGTGTGACGTGTCTGATGTGTGTGTGACGTGTCTGATGTGTGTGTGGGTAGATGACAAATAAGGGTGAAACAGCATTTTTTTAAACAAAGTTCTAAATTGCTTGAGAATTGTATGAATTTCTAAAGTTCAAATACTGTTGTTTTTTAAACTGTTAGAGGTTAGCAGATTTTTTTTCTCATTATGTAATTTATTAAGCTTTTCTCACAGCTCCAGGCAAAATATGTCATGCGGTGTGACATGACATTACTATAAAATTAAAATATTGAAATATTATTAATTTCAAATACAAATCAGGTATGTTTTAAGTTTAACAAGTATTCTTAAAGAATGATCATTAAAATTCTGCATATAATTTTTTTCACAGCTGTTTTTCTATTATATTCTTTGCTTGTGCCATCTTTTACCAGTCACTCCAGTGGAAATATTGTGTAAAATGAGAATTTTGTTTTGAAAATGTTTATTATTTTTTATATAGTTATATTATGCAATGTTTTCAAATGCATATAATCATTTAAGCTATTTAACATAGTAAAAGTCGTTTAATTGTGTTTGAAGTGATGTCACACCACAGGACATCCCGTCACACCACAGGACGAAATGAGACACTGTATGAACATTTATGGTGAAATTTATTGAATATTTTTGTAACAAACAAATTCATTTGCATCTCTATTTGAACATTAATGAAAATGCAACATATCAGTACAATCTTATTACTTAGTGTATGAATTTGAACTAAAAACATAGTAAACAAGACATACTGAATAATTAACATTTTGGAGGCGTCAAATCAGACCCCGTCATAAAGACCATTCATTCCTATTTTTAACTTAAAAGACTAAACAAAAATATCTTGTTTCTCAGGAGAAAGTCATTAAAATCATGCTAAAATAATTAAAAGCATGTTAAAATCATCAATTCAGCTCTTTGAACAAAGATTCCAGTGAACAAGAGAAATTTGACTTAATCCTGTGCTAACCTTTCCCTGTACCTCCTTGTCCTTTCTTTGCTCATGCCTAAAAACTGTCAAATCACTTTAAAAACAATGATCAGTGACTGTTAACATACACATACAACAAACAAATGAAGACACACATATATATTTATGTTTAATATATGTATAATATAGGTATATTATGTATAATGAAGACAGATATATATTTATGTTTAATATATGTATAATATAGGTATATTGTATATAATATTTGCAATATTTGTTTAATATATATAGAGAGACAGAGATATATTTATATTTATGTTTAATATTGCAAACATAACAGACGAAAATCTAGCTAGACACCTGACTTAATTATGTCACACTACAGGACGGGCTGTCACACCACAGGACTTTTTCACTTTTGCAGCCATTTTGAGTAATTGCTATACAAGACTGACCTTGGGCATTACAGTAACTGAATAAGTTCATTGTTTTAAACCTGAATATGATTCTTTTAAAAAAATATTTTTATTTTTTCTCGAACTAGATCAGTCTAGATCAGTCACACCACAGGACTATCAAAAATGGACACGTTCATGGTATGACAGAAATGATGAAATATATCAAATTAATAAGAGATTAACACTCACATTTTAACCTCCTTAGCACATCCAAACATCTGGGGGACTTCCTGGTAGGGGGCTTGACTAAAGGACCCCTATGGCTGTCCATGTAACTGCCAGTACAAAAATCTAATATCCTATGTCACACTGCAGGACAGCATTTTTGTTTCAAAACTAAATGTACTGTAAATATGATTTTAGTACTTTTTAGCATTTTGAAAACTTAAGTTAATTAAGTAAATACATACAAAATAATGCCAAGGCATTTATTAGCTGCTCCAAACATATCTGCTTTATTTTACTAATATTTACATTTGATGAGTAATCAATGTTACAGTCACACCGCAGGAAATTTTGCTATTCACCTTGAAATTTGAACAACACCAAATATATTTTACGTCCCAAAATCATAATATTGAAATAAAATGATGTTCTATGCTCCACTGGCATGTGTTGTTTTAGTTGAAAAATGCAGTTCAGTAAACATTTACACTTGATTACAGAAAAAACATGCGTCACGTCATCTGCCCGTGTGTTGTTCCTCAGAGTGTGATGGTGGTCTGATGTGTGTGTGACGTGTCTGATGTGTGTGTGACGGGTCTGATGTGTGTGTTGTTCCTCAGAGTGTGACAGTGGTCTGATGTGTGTGTGTGACGTGTCTGATGTGTGTGTGACGGGTCTGATGTGTGTGTGTTGTTCCTCAGAGTGTGATGGTGGTCTGATGTGTGTGTGACGTGTCTAATGTGTGTGTGACGGGTCTGATGTGTGTGTTGTTCCTCAGAGTGTGACGTGTCTGATGTGTGTGTGACGGGTCTGATGTGTGTGTTGGGTCTGGTGTGTGTGTTGTTCCTCAGATACCCCTTTTCCACCAACAAGAACCGGGTGCTGGTTCAGAGCTAGAGCTATTGCCAGTTCGGAGTTGGTTCGACTGACGAGCATACTAAGAACCGGTTTGCGTTTCCACCGGCCAGAGAGCCACAACAGAGCTATATCTTACGTCACTGCATACGTATCATGTTGCCCAGCAACGCGCGTGCGGCAGCGCCAAACACAAACACACCAGACTTGTTCGAGATGCATCGGCTTCTCGCAGAACGATCAGCACATGAAATCAAAGCGATCAAAAAGCACAAGGAGTCGTATGATCTCCAAACACTCCCGCAGCTCTGATCGGTCCACGCTGCTCCGATGCATCTCGAACAAGGCATCAACAATAATAGACGTTGCGTTACTATGGATGCTCATTGCTCATGGGTTTGCGAAAATAAATCGGCATCCAAACACGGCGAATCCAACGCGTTCGTGCAGCTCGCCGTAACTTATATAGACGGATATTATAATCGAGCTGCTATTAGCTCGACTAGCTGCTATTTAAAAATGGCGGTCACAAGTTTCTCTTCAGTCTTGTTGGCCACGGTAACCCCGCCCCCAGCCTCTGACGTAAGCGGTTCTTTCTTGGCTCCGTTCTAGACCCTGCAATGATTTGGTGCTACTTAAGAACCAGTTTTACTGGTTCGGAGCTGGTGCTTTGGCGGTGGAAAAACAAAGAACCGATTTGAAACTAGGCTCTGGCTCCGAACCAGCACCAGCTCTGCCTTGGTGGAAAAGGGGTAAGAGTGTGATGGTGGTCTGATGTGTGTGTGACGTGTCTGATGTGTGTGTGTTGTTCCTCAGAGTGTGACAGTGGTCTGATGTGTGTGTGACGTGTCTGATGTGTGTGTGTTGTTCCTCAGAGTGTGACGTGTCTGATGTGTGTGTGACGTGTCTGATGTGTGTGTTGTTCCTCAGAGTGTGACGTGTCTGATGTGTGTGTGACGGGTCTGGTGTGTGTGTTGGGTCTGATGTGTGTGTGTTGTTCCTCAGAGTGTGATGGTGGTCTGATGTGTGTGTGACGTGTCTGATGTGTGTGTTGTTCCTCAGAGTGTGACAGTGGTCTGATGTATGTGTGACGTGTCTGATGTGTGTGTGACGGGTCTGATGTGTGTGTTGGGTCTGATGTGTGTGTGTTGTTCCTCAGAGTGTGATGGTGGTCTGATGTGTGTGTGACGTGTCTGATGTGTGTGTTGTTCCTCAGAGTGTGACAGTGGTCTGATGTGTGTGTGACGTGTCTGATGTGTGTGTGTTGTTCCTCAGAGTGTGACGTGTCTGATGTGTGTGTTGGGTCTGATGTGTGTGTGTTGTTCCTCAGAGTGTGACAGTGGTCTGATGTGTGTGTGTGTGACGTGTCTGATGTGTGTGTGTTGTTCCTCAGAGTGTGACGTGTCTGATGTGTGTGTGACGGGTCTGATGTGTGTGTGTGTTGTTCCTCAGAGTGTGACGTGTCTGATGTGTGTGTGACGGGTCTGATGTGTGTGTTGGGTCTGATGTGTGTGTGTTGTTCCTCAGAGTGTGACAGTGGTCTGATGTGTGTGTGTGACGTGTCTGATGTGTGTGTGTTGTTCCTCAGAGTGTGACGTGTCTGATGTGTGTGTGACGGGTCTGATGTGTGTGTTGGGTCTGATGTGTGTGTGTTGTTCCTCAGAGTGTGACAGTGGTCTGATGTGTGTGTGACGTGTCTGATGTGTGTGTGACGGGTCTGATGTGTGTGTGTTGTTCCTCAGAGTGTGACGGTGGTGTCCGGTGGCCCGAGTCTTGGTCTCCAGCCCTATGATCTCAGCATCGACGTCTACAGCCGCTTCATCTACTGGACCAGCGAGGTCACCAACGTCATCAACGTCACACGCCTGGACGGCTCGCGGGTCGGAGTGGTGCTGCGCGGAGAACACGACAAACCGCGCGCCATCGTGGTCAATCCTGAGCGAGGGTGAGCGCCGCTGCTCGCATTACATCTACTAGCCTTTTCAAGGGCTTCTGCGTGTCATGTGACCTCAGCGTGTGCTGTCATGTGACCTCAGCGTGTGCTGTCATGTGACCTCAGCGTGTGCTGTCATGTGACCTCAGCGTGTGCTGTCATGTGACCTCAGCGTGTGCTGTCATGTGACCTCAGCGTGTGCCGTCTCGTCCACAGGTACATGTACTTCACGAATCTGCAGGAGCGCTCGCCGAAGATCGAACGGTCCGCTCTGGACGGGACGGAGCGAGAGGTTCTGTTCTTCAGCAATCTGGGGAAACCAGTCGCTCTGGCCATCGACAACGAGCTGGGAAAACTCTTCTGGGTCGACATGGACCTGCGGCGCATCGAGAGCAGCGACCTGTCCGGTGAGGTCAAAGGTCATGCATGATCACGTGACGATCAGTCGCTAGACGCCGTGTTCCGCCTGCACACGTCTGATGTGTAGGATATGTGAAGACTTCACGTTGCCCTCATTCCTGAATGTTACGAGTCATTCATGTTGTACTGAATATGGAAATAAAGACATGTAAACGTATGAATACATAAACGTGAGGAAAGAGAAAAATAAATCAAATTAAATGACTACATAAAATTAACTTGATAAGAATACATACAAATTATACATGCGTATACATGTCATATACCTATACACACACGTACATGAAGAGAAACTATATGAACATATATAATTACACATATGTGCAATACTTACACACACCTGATGTTTTTGATGCAGAACATTTCCAAGAAACCATGTGGTGAACGGCTCAGGGTTATTACAGTTAGCTGAAACTACAGACATAAACTCTTTATTTGAAAAAAGTTCAACTAAAGTATAAAAAAAAACACTTTTCATTTCTGCTAGTTGCCAAGTCCAAATTTTTCATTATTTAGTTTAAATTAATGTTCTAAAATCACTCATTGGATGAGACACAAAGAGTTAAATGACATATTTTTTAATTAGAATTTTAGTTAGCTTCAGTAATTTTGTTGTGATTTTGTGATGTTTATTAGTTATATTTTAGTCTACGTAATATATATTTTTTTTCAGTGGACTAAAATAACTAAAACAAAAACACAACAAAATGCTTTTGTGTCCCTTCCCATGAGTGCTTTCCTTGGCCCCGCCCCTCAGTCCCTGACCACTCCCCTCTCTCCGCCCCCTCTCCAGGAGCCAATCGGATCGTGATTGAGGACTCGAACATCCTGCAGCCGGTGGGCCTGACGGTGTTTGGGAACTTCCTGTACTGGATCGACCGGCAGCAGCAGATGATCGAGCGCATCGATAAGGTCACGCGTGAAGGAAGAACCAAGATCCAGGCGCGCAT
>NC_138728.1:289755-307255 GCF_965113295.1 Leuciscus leuciscus
GTGTTTGCGCAGGTGTGTGAGTGTGTGAGTGAGTGTGTGTGTGTGTCTGCGCAGGTGTGTGAGTGAGTGTGTGTGTGTGTGTGTCTGAGCAGGTGTGTGTGTGTGTGTGTGTGTGTGTGTGTGTCTGCGCAGGTGTGTGAGTGTGTGAGTGAGTGTGTGTGTGTGTCTGCGCAGGTGTGTGAGTGTGTGCAGGAGTGTGCAGGTGTGTGAGTGTGTGTGTGTGTCTGCGCAGGTGTGTGAGTGTGTGCAGGAGTGTGCAGGTGTGTGAGTGTGTGTGTGTGTCTGCGCAGGTGTGTGAGTGTGTGCAGGAGTGTGCAGGTGTGTGAGTGTGTGTGTGTGTGTCTGTGCAGGTGTGTGAGTGTGTGCAGGAGTGTGTGTGTGTGTGTCTGCGCAGGTGTGTGAGTGCGTGCGAGCGTGTGAGTGTGAGTGTGTGCGTCCAGCCCCGGCTTTCTGAGCGGCTCGCTGCTAGGTGTGTGTGTGTGTGTCTGAGCAGGTGTGTGAGTGTGTGTGTGTGTGTGTGTGTGTGTGTGTCTGCGCAGGTGTGTGAGTGTGTGCAGGTGTGTGTGTGTGTGTGTCTGCGCAGGTGTGTGAGTGTGTGCAGGAGTGTGCAGGTGTGTGAGTGTGTGTGTGTGTCTGCGCAGGTGTGTGAGTGTGTGCAGGAGTGTGCAGGTGTGTGAGTGTGTGTGTGTGTGTGTCTGCGCAGGTGTGTGAGTGTGTGCAGGAGTGTGCAGGTGTGTGTGTGTGAGTGTGTGCAGCTGCTCACATGTGTTCCTCTCTCTCTCTCTCTCTCTCTCTCAGGCATGTCTCGGGGGAAGTCTGTCATCGGCTCGCTGAGCATCATGGGAGGCAGCAGTGGGCCGCCGTACGACCGCGCTCATGTGACCGGAGCCTCGTCCAGCAGCTCCTCCAGCACCAAGGGCCCGTTCTTCCCTCCGGTCAGTGTCCTAGTGTTGCTTTCACTTCAGGCTCTTAAGAAGTCTCAGGAGTGGTTGATCATGATGTCACTTTTCTAACTTTAGTTAGTGTGTAATGTTGCGTTTGATCATAAACAACATCTGCAAAGTTACAGCGCTCAAAGTTCAAAACAAAGGGAGAGATTTACTTTTACAGAAATCGCTTTTTAAGAACTACAACAAACGGCTGGTAGGAACTACAATGAGCTTCACAGGTTGATGACATCACTAACCCTAACATTTACATAAACCCCGCCCCCGGGAACGCGATTTATAGATTATCAAGACAGAATATGCTAATCAATGACTAGAAGATAGTTAGCTCCACATCAGATACATAAATTCATCAACTAACCATTCAGAAATGTCCTGTTGCTTCTACATGTTTCACTTCTTCTTGAGTCTCTCAATCTTTGTCTTGTGATGGTTGTGGTTTGCTATTGGCTGATATCATGTGAGTGACAGGTTATAGCCCCGCCCACATCATCAGAGAAGAGAAGAGATGCTGCAAGAGGAACTTATTCTGATTCAAGTTCAAGATTAATAAATACCGTAACAAATGCGTTGCTCATTGTTGAACATAATACAATAATACATAATACAATGTATACCTGATGGGACTTTAAGTCTTAATCATCATTTCGGAGTAAGTCATGTTTATATTTCAGTGTAAACTCGTATCAGAAAGGAAAGGTTAGCTCATTGCCTTTCTTTAAACATTATAAGTTGCTCTGAAACAATCCGTATCGTATAAACGCTATAGAAATAATCAACATTATTATCATATTAGCAAAATCAAATGTCACTAGACCTCTAATTCAGATGTATTGATATATTCATTGCTATTAAAGTTGGTTAATGTACTATTAAATGTCTTGTACCTTTTTTTATTTATATTTACTAACAATATAACATTTATTACAATATTATTGCTAACAATAATCTGAGGTTCTGATGTGTGTGTGCAGATGCTGAACCCTCCCCCGTCTCCGGCCACCGTGAGGTCTCAGTACACCATGGAGTTGGGTTACTCGTCCAACAGCCCGTCGACACACCGCTCGTACAGGTGACGCCGCGCAACACAGATGATGAGGTGTTACGGTGTTCAGCGCTTGACTGTGTGTGTGTGTGTGTGTGTTTGTGTTCTGCAGCTACAGGCCGTACAGTTACCGTCACTTCGCCCCGCCGACGACGCCGTGCAGCACAGACGTGTGTGACAGCGACTACACGCCGGGCCGCCGGGCTCCGCCCACATCCGCGGCTGCTAAGGGCTACGCTAGCGACGTGAACTACGACTCGGAGCCGCTGCCGCCGCCGCCCACGCCGCGCAGCCAGTACCTGTCGGCGGAGGAGAACTGCGAGAGCTGCCCACCCTCGCCCTACACCGACCGCAGCTACTCACACCACCTGTACCCGCCCCCGCCCTCGCCCTGCACAGACTCGTCCTGAGCCCCGCCCCCCTGAGCACAGGCCCCGCCCCGCCCTCGCCCTGCAGACTCGTCCTGAACCCCGCCCCCTGAGCCACAGGCCCCGCCCCCTGTACACGTCCCCACCCTCGCCCTGCACAGACTCGTCCTGAGCCCCGCCCCCTGAGCACAGGCCCCACCCCCTTTACCCGTCCCCACCCTTGCCCTGCACAGACTCATTCTGATCCCCAGACCCCGCCCCCTGAGCACAGGCACCACCCCCTCAGACCCCGCCCACACCACCTGTACCTGCCCTCACCCTGAATGGACTCGTCCTCGCCCCGCCCCCATCACAGTGTAAATATCCGTCTGGAGACTTCGAGACGAGACTCTGTCTTCTGATGCGTCGGGGGTCTGGCGGCTCCCTGTACATTTTTTAAAAGAAAAGAAAACATATTTATATATTTTCTATACAGTGTTTATTGGTTACGCCATAGAGCTTTGTATTAAAAGAAATTTGTACATTTTTTTTTTTTTAAAGAGAAAGATTTATTAAATCCACACAGACGTGATGCGTTGCCTTAATCCTGGAGTTCTGAATCAAACGCTCACCCAATGCCAAATACACGAGGCGAAGCGCAGCGCCCCCTGCAGGCCTGGAGCAGCACCACACTGTGATCCGACTCGCTATCACAACATGGTACTCGTATTTTTCTACTATTTTTCTACTGATGTGCCCTCATCTGCACGTGACGAAGGCGGAACGGGAACTGAAGCGGGAGCCGAATCTTCCCGCGGCCTTCGTTCCTTCGCTCGCGTCACGACTTCTCGTGCCTGAGCGTTTTTTAGAATCATTTTTCACTTTTTTAAATCTCAGTGCCCACAAAAGCTCAATTATTTTTGTACCACATACTGTGTAGATACTGTATTTATAAGCTATAGAGAACCCCGTCATCATGTCCTTGCAGTGCTGCTGTTGTCCTGTCTCCTCAGATGATCTGTGATGTGTGTGTGTGTGTGCTGAAGTCTGTCGGTGTCGTCTCTGTGTGTGTGTGGCACGTCTGCAGGAGCTTCTATGAAGAAGGGAAACTCACCAGCACAGATACTCCACATCAGTCTTCATCGTTCGCTGGTGCGACTCATGTTTCATCCGATAGCAGCTTCGGTACAATCATGAATGTGTGTCAAACAGCTGTTCCAAATCTCAATCCTGTTCTGCAAGGGCTTCTGGGTAACGCCACGTTTTTAGTTCCTTTATGATTCTGCTCACACCAGCATTTCCGTTTTCTTAACTGCACTTTACAGGAGCGGTTCAGTTTGTTCGTGTCTCAGTCGTGGGTTTTAGTTGAACTTTCGCCACTGAACCCTTTATGTTTCTGTGGAAAGCGTCACGGGTCAGACGTCGTTGCTGGAATTGTGGGAAAAATGTCTAAAGCACTTTTGAAGGAGTGAGCAGGATTGATTCACCACAGAATCTCGTCATTATTCATGTTTTATTTTGATTCTTTGCGAGGATGTGTTCAAAGGTGACCAACATTTGGTTTCTCATCAGTCATGAAATTTCCACTATCTCGAGTTTTTGTACATTGTACATGCTTTACTTGTAAAACATTGTATAAAAACAGATGTGTACAGTTCA
Source organism: Leuciscus leuciscus (assembly GCF_965113295.1). NCBI lineage: Eukaryota > Metazoa > Chordata > Actinopteri > Cypriniformes > Leuciscidae > Leuciscus > Leuciscus leuciscus. Next base: position 293,754 of record NC_138728.1, read on the forward strand.
TTCAGTCACGACTATAAGCTGTTGTAACAAATGAAATGATCTTTTTTTAATAAAACTGAGTGAACTTTTACATTTAAAATTCTGAAGTTCCACATTTGTCCACGTGGTGGCGCAGCTGCTTCACATGTACAGTTCAATCCATAGATGTATAATGTAGATGCCACATTCGTCCACTCCAGACGTCATGTTAACGCGTTTGCCATCTTGAAAAGGTCAACGCCTCAGATGCTGACCTCACTCAGTAAAAATTTGTGAGTTTTTTAAGATGCCACAACATTGTGCAGCCTCTGGTTGTAAAAACCGCAGAGATCTAAATTCCAGAAGAAACAGGAAAACCATTCACAGGTGGGAATGAGTTGGTTTGTGTTTTTATGTGTATATTAACTCAATATTACAGGCTTTTAAATTACTGTTTTAGTTAATGCCTTCATTTTGTATTAAATCCTATGAAAATCATTTGCTCAAGTCTATTGCAGATATAGATATTCATACTTGTGGTATAACTATGGTTGAAGACGCATAGTCAACTTGTTCTCAAGTGTACATGGGCTGGCTTTGACCGTTCCAACATGGTGGACGACTTATGCCGCTAATGAGGCATCTATGTATATATATATATCTATGTTACGAAGAGCCACCAATGAGGCTTCTATGTATCTTAGAATATCTTAGGCTGCATTCCAGTCCACTTTTAGACACGCACTTGCGAACTTCCCTAAGCACTTCCCCTCGGGGGAATCCCTGCCGCCATTTTGAAGTGCGTTCCACTTCGTGGACGAGGGAAGTTTATATGGACAGACCCTCGATTTTGACCGAGGGAGCGAGTCTACTTAATATGTACACTTCAGGCCCCTATATGTCCCACAATGCAGTACGATTGTGACGTCACCACAAATCTCGTCTAATCTCCACCACAACAAACAACTCTATGATATATTAATTATATACTTTTTTTTTATTTTAAACAACCCAAATACACCTATATACATTTGGATGCTGAATTAAACAAATTATTAAAGGGAAATTTTTTTTTATAATAAATCAACTCCAAAGTTGATTCCAAGTGATCAAGGGCTTAAGGACGTTCCAATTCAGCCCATTGCAGTTTCCGCCAGTAGTGGGCACTCGTGCAACGTAAGCAATGACGTACATCCGAGTGAACGAGACGGAGGGAAGTTAGCGAATGAAGGGCATGACAATTTTGGACTGGAACGCAGCATTGGGTTTGAAACCGCCGCTAATGAGGCATCTATGTATCTATGTCTTAGTTGGAAACAGCCGCTAATGAGGCATCTATGTATCTATATCGTAGTTGGAAACAGCCGCTAATGAGGTATCTATGTATCTATAGCTTACATGGAAACAGCCGCTAATGAGGTATCTATGTATCTATATCTTACATGGAAACAGCCGCTAATGAGGTATCTATGTATCTATATCTTACATGGAAACAGCCGCTAATGAGGTATCTATGTATCTATATCTTACATGGAAACAGCCGATAATGAGGCATGTATGTTTCTATATCTTAGTTGGAAACAGCCGCTAATGAGGCATGTATGTTTCTATATCTTAGTTGGAAACAGCCGCTAATGAGGCATGTATGTTTCTATATCTTAGTTGGAAACAGCCGCTAATGTGGTATCTATGTATCTATATCTTACATGGAAACAGCCGATAATGAGGCATGTATGTTTCTATATCTTAGTTGGAAACAGCCGCTAATGAGGTATCTATGTATCTATATCTTACATGGAAACAGCCGCTAATGAGGTATCTATGTATCTATATCTTACATGGAAACAGCCGATAATGAGGCATGTATGTTTCTATATCTTAGTTGGAAACAGCCGCTAATGAGGCATGTATGTTTCTATATCTTAGTTGGAAACAGCCGCTAATGTGGTATCTATGTATCTATATCTTACATGGAAACAGCCGATAATGAGGCATGTATGTTTCTATATCTTAGTTGGAAACAGCCGCTAATGAGGTATCTATGTATCTATATCTTACATGGAAACAGCCGATAATGAGGCATGTATGTTTCTATATCTTAGTTGGAAACAGCCGCTAATGAGGTATCTATGTATCTATATCTTACATGGAAACAGCCGATAATGAGGCATGTATGTTTCTATATCTTAGTTGGAAACAGCCGCTAATGAGGTATCTATGTATCTATATCTTAGTTGGAAACAGCCGCTAATGAGGTATCTATGTATCTATATCTTACATGGAAACAGCCGATAATGAGGCATGTATGTTTCTATATCTTAGTTGGAAACAGCCGCTAATGAGTTATCTATGTATCTATATCTTACATGGAAACAGCCGATAATGAGGCATGTATGTTTCTATATCTTAGTTGGAAACAGCCGCTAATGAGGTATCTATGTATCTATATCTTACATGGAAACAGCCGATAATGAGGCATGTATGTTTCTATATCTTAGTTGGAAACAGCCGCTAATGAGGTATCTATGTATCTATATCTTAGTTGGAAACAGCCGCTAATGAGGTATCTATGTATCTATATCTTAGTTGGAAACAGCCGCTAATGAGTTATCTATGTATCTATATCTTACATGGAAACAGCCGATAATGAGGCATGTATGTTTCTATATCTTACATGGAAACAGCCGCTAATGAGGTATCTATGTATATATATCTTACATGGAAACAGCCGATAATGAGGCATGTATGTTTCTATATCTTAGTTGGAAACACCCGCTAATGAGGTATCTATGTATATATATCTTACATGGAAACAGCCGATAATGAGGCATGTATGTTTCTATATCTTAGTTGGAAACACCCGCTAATGAGGTATCTATGTATATATATCTTACATGGAAACAGCCGATAATGAGGCATGTATGTTTCTATATCTTAGTTGGAAACACCCGCTAATGAGGTATCTATGTATATATATCTTACATGGAAACAGCCGATAATGAGGCATGTATGTTTCTATATCTTACATGGAAACAGCCGCTAATGAGGTATCTATGTATATATATCTTACATGGAAACAGCCGATAATGAGGCATGTATGTTTCTATATCTTAGTTGGAAACAGCCGCTAATGAGGTATCTATGTATCTATATCTTAGTTGGAAACAGCCGCTAATGAGTTATCTATGTATCTATATCTTACATGGAAACAGCCGCTAATGAGGCATGTATGTTTCTATATCTTACATGGAAACAGCCGCTAATGAGGCATGTATGTTTCTATATCTTAGTTGGAAACAGCCGCTAATGTGGCATCTATGTATCTATATCTTACATGGAAACAGCCGATAATGAGGCATGTATGTTTCTATATCTTACATGGAAACAGCCGCTAATGAGGCATGTATGTTTCTATATCTTAGTTGGAAACAGCCGCTAATGTGGCATCTATGTATCTATATCTTACATGGAAACAGCCGATAATGAGGCATGTATGTTTCTATATCTTACATGGAAACAGCCGATAATGAGGCATGTATGTTTCTATATCTTACATGGAAACAGCCGCTAATGAGGCATGTATGTTTCTATATCTTAGTTGGAAACAGCCGCTAATGTGGCATCTATGTATCTATATCTTACATGGAAACAGCCGATAAAGAGGCATGTATGTTTCTATATCTTAGTTGGAAACAGCCGCTAATGAGGTATCTATGTATCTATATCTTACATGGAAACAGCCGATAATGAGGCATGTATGTTTCTATATCTTAGTTGGAAACAGCCGCTAATGAGGCATGTATGTTTCTATATCTTAGTTGGAAACAGCCGCTAATGTGGCATCTATGTATCTATATCTTACATGGAAACAGCCGATAAAGAGGCATCTATGTTTCTATATCTTAGTTGGAAACAGCCGCTAATGAGGTATCTATGTATCTATATCTTACATGGAAACAGCCGATAATGAGGCATGTATGTTTATATATCTTAGTTGGAAACACCCGCTAATGTGGCATCTATGTATCTATATCTTAGTTGGAAACAGCCGCTAATGAGTTATCTATGTATCTATATCTTAGTTGGAAACAGCCGCTAATGAGTTATCTATGTATCTATATCTTACATGGAAACAGCCGATAATGAGGCATGTATGTTTCTATATCTTAGTTGGAAACAGCCGCTAATGTGGCATCTATGTATCTATATCTTACATGGAAACAGCCGATAATGAGGCATGTATGTTTCTATATCTTAGTTGGAAACAGCCGCTAATGTGGCATCTATGTATCTATATCTTACATGGAAACAGCCGATAAAGAGGCATCTATGTTTCTATATCTTAGTTGGAAACAGCCGCTAATGAGGTATCTATGTATCTATATCTTACATGGAAACAGCCGATAATGAGGCATGTATGTTTATATATCTTAGTTGGAAACACCCGCTAATGTGGCATCTATGTATCTATATCTTAGTTGGAAACAGCCGCTAATGTGGCATCTATGTATCTATATCTTAGTTGGAAACAGCCGCTAATGAGTTATCTATGTATCTATATCTTACATGGAAACAGCCGATAATGAGGCATGTATGTTTCTATATCTTAGTTGGAAACAGCCGCTAATGTGGCATCTATGTATCTATATCTTACATGGAAACAGCCGATAATGAGGCATGTATGTTTCTATATCTTAGTTGGAAACACCCGCTAATGTGGCATCTATGTATCTATATCTTAGTTGGAAACAGCCGCTAATGAGTTATCTATGTATCTATATCTTACATGGAAACAGCCGATAATGAGGCATGTATGTTTCTATATCTTAGTTGGAAACAGCCGCTAATGTGGCATCTATGTATCTATATCTTAGTTGGAAACAGCCGCTAATGAGTTATCTATGTATCTATATCTTAGTTGGAAACAGCCGCTAATGAGGTATCTATGTATCTATATCTTAGTTGGAAACAGCCGCTAATGAGGTATCTATGTATCTATATCTTAGTTGGAAACAGCCGCTAATGAGTTATCTATGTATCTATATCTTACATGGAAACAGCCGATAATGAGGCATGTATGTTTCTATATCTTACATGGAAACAGCCGCTAATGAGGCATGTATGTTTCTATATCTTACATGGAAACAGCCGCTAATGAGTTATCTATGTATCTATATCTTAGTTGGAAACAGCCGCTAATGAGGTATCTATGTATCTATATCTTACATGGAAACAGCCGATAATGAGGCATGTATGTTTCTATATCTTACATGGAAACAGCCGCTAATGAGGCATGTATGTTTCTATATCTTACATGGAAACAGCCGCTAATGAGTTATCTATGTATCTATATCTTAGTTGGAAACAGCCGCTAATGAGGTATCTATGTATCTATATCTTAGTTGGAAACAGCCGCTAATGAGGTATCTATGTATCTATATCTTAGTTGGAAACAGCCGCTAATGAGGTATCTATGTATCTATATCTTACATGGAAACAGCCGCTAATGAGGCATCTATGTATATATATCTTAGTTGGAAACAGCCGCTAATGAGGTATCTATGTATCTATATCTTACATGGAAACAGCCGCTAATGAGGCATCTATGTATATATATCATAGTTGGAAACAGCCGCTAATGAGGCATCTATGTATCTATATCGTAGTTGGAAACAGCCGCTAATGAGGTATCTATGTATATATATCGTAGTTGGAAACAGCCGCTAATGAGGCATCTATCTAGCTTTTTCACAGTGACTATAATAATCTCTCTGTGTTTTTTTGATTGACAGCAGCTCATTTGCATTGCTGAGGATAACGGTTGTGACGTCACCGTGTAAACGAGCTTCTGTTGCTAGGCGACAGTCACTCTGGAGAAAAAAACGTTAAATAAATAATGTTCCTCTGTCTTAAGAACATAATTAAAGACGTACGTTCGGTCAGTAACACTGAAAGTGAATTAGAACTGAATATAATTAACTTCATTGCCACAATGACGTCAGTGTAAATCGACTGCTCATACTTTTAGCCCTTCAATCTGATTGGTTGAACGACGTTCATCAGTCATGTGATCCCCTGCGAACCAATCACAGCCGTGATGTTCAGGTACAGAGCTACTGCACTATTTATACAGTTAAATTACGTTTTTATCGTTGATCATTGTATTATTCAGTGTGTGTTATAATGTATGGCACCCCATTCACAGTTTTATGTGGCAATTATAAAGTTTCTGTTCTGGTTAGACAGTCAAACATGTTCAAGTACCACGTGTGTTTTATTTCAGCAATCAATAAACAGATCAATAATTGCTCCTTCACAAACACACCGAATCATTGTTTCATACAAATAATGGCTGATCTGCCTCAAGAATGATTATATCATCAGTCGTTTGACTCTATTGTAAAAAATAAACATTGATCACTGTAGATTTGAGGTCCGTCGATGATTAACGAGTCATTATCGCATGATTCAGAGAGTCGAGATTCAGTCGCTGCTTATGATTCACTTTCCCAGCTTCAAGAAACTCTGATTCTGTCCTTCCCTTCATAACCACCGAGTCCAGATCAGATGTAGATCAGTGGAGATCGCTCCAGGTCTGAACACAGCTGACAGGAGCAGGTCTGAGAACGGTTAGCTAACGTTACCATGAAGTCCAACGTTATGACAGTCCTCAGAGCGTTCAAACACACAGTTTTTATGCAGTTTTATACATTATTAAGTCCAGATGACTTTGCACAAGCGTTCCCTGTTCGCTGGGAATAAATTAGTTCGTATGGCATTCGGTCAGCTGATCCTCTGACCTCTGACCCTTTAACAAGGTAAACCTGCAACACACACCTACACAAGGCTGATCTCAGGTCAGTATTACCCATGATTCCAGTCTCAGGAGTCTGTGGAGGAAACACCAGCACTGAGTCACACTAAAGCACCAGTGGAAAAGAAAGCAATGCAGACCTAAGAGTTTCTCAGGATGATGATGATGAAGAGTTTCTCAGGATGATGAAGAGGAGTTTCTCATGAGGAAGGTCTGGAGGGTTTGGATGATCTTCTGTGACTGACGGACGGTGAGAAACACTGAGACTGTTGATGATGATGATGAAGATGATGAAGATCTGTGTGTGTGATTCTCCACAGATTCAGAACTTCCTGAGATCATGATCCACACAGAGACACACTGCAGACGAGACGCCGCTCAGTGTCAGATCCAGAACTCCAGAGTCAGGGTTATTGCACTCGATCATCAGCTGTAGATCCAGTCTTCATATCTATAATTCACCTGATGATTTACAGAATATTATATTCTTACGAACATGGAAATGTATTTTTCTGGCTGATTTATGGAGTGATGAAGAGGAATCCGCACATTAAGAACCTTTAACTCGTTACAGAGTTTACAGCTTAATGCCTCATTTGCATATTCAAACAACATTTCAGAAAACGTGTAATTTGGAAGTGATGCAACATTCTTAAAAATAAAGGTTTTTAAAAGAAGTTCTTAAAAGAATTATTATATTAATAAGTGCAAAGAACATTTTAATAATCTAAAGAAGCGTTTGTGCGATGGACAGATGTTTAAGGCTCTATAATCATCCAAGCCAATCAAGAACCTTCATTTATAAGAGTAAATCTAGTTGTTAAAGATCATATTGTGCTTTTCCTCGTCTTCATCTCTTCAGTGAGTGATCATGAAGAAGCTCCAGCTCTTCTCTACATCAGAGTCAGTGTTCCTTAACTCCTGAAACGCCTCCACTGTAGTCTTGAGTTTCTCCCGGGAACACGTCTCAATATCCCTCATTATAATAATTAATGCGCAGAATAAAGGGGCGGGGCCTTGTTGAGTTAGTAGTGTGTTAAACTGGCGGTTATGGTAAGGGGCGGGACATTCCAACACACTTGAAGCGCTCGACCAATCACAACACACTTCTCCAGCCGACCAATCAGAGCACAGTGTGCTTTTCAGAAGGAGGGGCTTCATAGAGACAGGAAGTAAACAGAGCGTTACTGACAGACTGGGAAGAGAGGAGCCGCAACAATGGAGAATATGAGGAAAATAATCATCATTCAAGTTCTAGTAGAGCCTGAAAACAACATCAAGACTGTAAAAGAGTGTAATCTTTAAGTTGTTTACCCTAGTTGGCTGTATTGTCTTGCCTTTGGATTGTTGAGGTACTGGATATCCAGCGTTCAAATGAGAGAAGCAAACGCCAAACGAAGCAAGCGTCCATGTGTTGGCACCATAGACTGTATGAAACAGTGGGTGTAGTGTGTGTGACGTCACCCGTAGTGTTTCTGAAGAGCGTTTCTGAAGCCTAAAGTGGGCGGAGCCGGCCGTCGCCATCTTGGCAGCGTCACTCCTGGATAAACGAAAATGTGCCGCGAGGCGTATTAGCTGAGGTGACGTGACGCTAACGCTAGCAGACAAACGGCTAGCAGTGACATCAGCGGCAATCCACCTGTCACTCAAGTGGCCACGCCCTTAATTATGCAGAACTTTAAGGCTTAATATAATTTAAACGGATGAGTTATAAAAACATTCACCCGCCTCACAGTCGTCATGAAGAGCAACATCAGCTTTATAGACCAAAACCACTTTTTGCGTTAGACTGTAAACATGTTTATTCTGCTGTAAAGTTGAGCGTTTTAACATGCGAGTCTATGGGACTGAGTCTCTCCTGCAGCCGGCCTCTAGTGGCCAGTGGATGAACTGCAGGTTAAGTCTCTTCAGTGTTGAGAGAGAGAGAAGGCTTCCGCTAGGCTGACACTGAGTGACTTCAGTCCTCAGGAAACCTGTATGATCTCCATGCTGCCGGAGAAGCTGGCCTGTGTGCCGGTCGTTCCCAGTTCTTCTCCGGGTCGAGTCTCGGACCCGCCGTCTCCGAACTCCATCTGGCAGCTCCTGCGCTTCAGCTGCTTCTCGAAGCTGCTCTCCTCGTGCCAGCTCCTCCGGGAGTCCCGGGAGTCTCGGGATTCTCCTGACCGCCCGCGTCTCCTGACCGGCTCCCGACCCAGAGCCGAGCCGGAGCAGAACCGGGCCGAGTCCGAGAGGAACCAGCCGCCGAGCACCAGGTCCGAGTGCCATCCCTTCAGCAGAGCGGAGTGTGTCGGGGCTGACGGGGATTCATCCATGCTCTCGCTGCGCTGGAGCTGCACACACACACTCCCGTCCCGCGGCACACACACACTCCCGTCCAGCGGCACACACACACTCCCGTCCAGCGGCACACACACACTCCTGCCTGGACTCTGCTCCGGGGTGTTTTGTTCTGAAAGCTCCTGCACCGGAGAGAACTGGCAGGGAAGAGCTGCTCCAGACTCGCTGTAGGTCGTGATGTCGAGGGAGAAGGAGCGTTTGGGGCGACTGCTCTCCTTCAGGTCCTCTCCCAGCGTTAGACCGCAGAGCGCTCGGGTCAGCAGATGCTCCTCAGAGACGCCGGGCTCCTCCGACACACACTTCTGCTCGTCACACACACCCGTTCTCGGTCTGACTCTCTCGCTCCTCAGCTTCTTCTCGAAGTCCAGCAACTGACCCAGGAAGTTGAAGTTTGGGGAGATGGTCGGTCGTTTCTCCTTCACGAACCTGTGAGAGGCGAGATCACACGTCACAGAGAGTTGAATACATCATAGAGGCCCGTTCATAACCCTTCATGAGCACAAATAGACTTCCGGTTGGGCCTCGGAGAGATGTAGGCGTGTCTAACTGAGCTCTCCCACATGAACCTTAAAATTCATCAACAAGACACTTTTTTCGCTTTTTGAAGCCATACAGATACAGTGTGCACTGGTAAAATGTGAGAATTTTTGTTTTTATTCTGTTAATCGAGTTGAGCCGCTTATAAATATGCCGGACCTGAGGAAGGCTGCTAAAGCTAGCGAACCAGCAGAAAGCACGAGCTCGGGGCAGTCAGCTATATTGCAAGCAATAAATTCATTAAGAAACGAACTGCTGGCGAAAATGGATGAGAAAGCAGAGATGCAAAATGAAGAAATACGCAAGCAAATCAGTGGTTTGAGAGACGAGCTGAAGGGTGCAATCGATCAGGCTAACATCAAAGCTAACGCGCTAGAGGAGCGCACCGCAGGCTTGGAAACTGCAGCTAACACTCACTCGGATGCTATCGCTAATCTGGAGCAGCAGGCGGCTCAACTGGAAAAAGAGGTGGTGAGTTTGGCGGCAAAGGCTGAGGATTTGGAAGCGAGATCACGGACATGTAATTTACGCATCTTTGGGGTTAAAGAAGGACGAGAGGCAGGCGTTTCAGCGAGCACCGTCGTTGCAAAACTTTTACAAAAAGTGATGGGCCTGGACGAACCGCCCGTTATTGATAGAGCTCACCGTACTCTGAAAATGGCGACACTATCAGAGTGTTCCCTGATTACACGCAGAATGTGGCGCGACGGAGAGTGGCTTTCGGGCAGGTGAGACCGTTATTACGGCAATGCGAGAGAGTAAAATACGGGCTGTTGTATCCTGCAAAACTGAGGATTACGACTCGGGACGGCCAGCAGAAGAGCTTTACTGACCCAGAGAAGGCGGTTACCTTCGTCAGGGGACTTATGAGTGATTAATATGGGAGTTTGTTCGGCTACGTACCTCGGTATATTTGGTGGGAGTATTGCAGTGAACCAATTGTTGTCAGGGATCAATATTGCTGCAGTGTAATGCCATGGGACACTGGATCAGTTCAGTGACACTGGACAGTGGGTGTACTGATGGCTAGTTGCATATGCGGACTGAGGCGTTATTTTATTTAAATTTTTTCCATGTTTCATTCAGAACTGTCTTGTAATATATGTAGGAAACAAGTATGGATAATTTGACTGTTTTAAAGTAGGCCTATTATTATTATATATCTATTCATTTAATTATTTATTTTCTATTTTTCTTTATATACAATAATTCATATATATGTCTGCTTGGTTTTTCATGTTTCACTTAGAATCGTTTTCTAACATATGCAGAAATCAAAGTACTGATAACTTGATTTATTTATTTTTCTTCTTTCTTCTTTCTTCCATGTACACAGGGATATTGAGTAATGGTTCTAATTAGTCTTGTTAATGTTATAGATGTTCAGCTAAATGGTTATTATAAGGTTTGTGTGGGGCCTCAGCTCCACTCGGTAAGTTTTATTTTCTTCTTTCTATGAAACTTCATAGTGGCTTGGGAGGTTGGGGGGGGTGCAGTCTCTCATTCGGGGAGGGGAGGGACCAGCAGGTTTGGGGAGGGACCAGCAGGTTTGGGGATGGACCAGCAGGTTTGGGGATGGACCAGCAGGTTTGGGGAGGGACCAGCAGGTTTGGGGAGGGACCAGCAGGTTTGGGGAGGGACCAGCAGGTTTGGGGAGGGACCAGCAGGTTTGGGGAGGGACCAGCAGGTTTGGGGAGGGACCAGCAGGTTTGGGGAGGGACCAGCAGGTTTGGGGAGGGACCAGCAGGTTTGGGGAGGGACCAGCAGGTTTGGGGATGGACCAGCAGGTTTGGGGAGGGACCAGCAGGTTTGGGGATGGACCAGCAGGTTTGGGGAGGGACCAGCAGGTTTGGGGAGGGACCAGCAGGTTTGGGGAGGGACCAGCAGGTTTGGGGAGGGACCAGCAGGTTTGGGGAGGGACCAGCAGGTTTGGGGAGGGACCAGCAGGTTTGGGGAGGGACCAGCAGGGGTCTGTGTTGTTAATGGGTGATTTAAAAGTTTTCTTTTTACTTTGCACAGTCTGCTTTTTTTCTGTCTTTGTGCTTTTGTTCCTTTCCCCTTTACCTTTCTTTCTCTTTCTCAGAGTTGGAGATGAGTTTTCACAATAGCAGTGAGTTGGACTTTATCAGCCATGGGTTCGGCAGATGGAATGAATAGACCTGCGACTAAGTTTGTGAGCTGGAACGTCAGGGGACTCAATCATCCTGTAAAGCGAAGTAAGGTGTTTTCACATTTAAACAAATTGAAAGCAGAGATAATTTTCCTACAGGAAACACACCTTCGCACAACAGACATTCCTAAATTAAAGAGAGGATGCGTATCACAGGTCTACCACTCTGAATTAAATTCTAAATTTCAGGGTACAGCCATCCTGATTGGCAAAAATGTACAATTTATACAAACCAGTGTTATTAGTGATAAATGCGGGCGTTATGTGATTGTCCAGGGCAGACTTTATAACGTGCCGGTGGTCCTAGTTAGTGTGTATGCTCCAAATTGGGATAACCCAGACTTTTTTAAAGAACTGTTTGGCCGTATACCAGAGCTGGGCACACATCATCTGATTCTGGGAGGAGACTTTAATACGGTTCTTAAACCTTCTCTAGACCGTTCCAAAGTATTTACAGCCCCTCCTTCCCCCTCTAAATCTGCAACTATTATAAATGCTTTTTGCGGTTCTAGTGGTGTAGTAGATCCATGGAGATTTAAAAATCCTACGTTAAAGGAGTTTTCCTTCTTCTCCGCTGTTCATCAAACATACTCAAGAATAGATTTCTTTTTGCTGGATCAAAAAATGCTTTCATCAATTAAGTCTTGCAGTAATGAAAGCATTGTTATCTCTGACCACTATGGAGCTTTGGCTCCAGGTTAGAAGGCAAATTCAATGTAACTGGCGATTTAATACATCTCTGTTGTCTGATGAAACATTTGTAGACTTTATTTCAACACAGATTGATTTCTTTATTGAAACTAACCAGCTGCCAGACACCGATATTTTAATACTTTGGGAAACTCTTAAAGCATATATTAGGGGTCAAATAGTAGAATACACTGCTCGTCTTAATAGAAGCAGGTCTAGACGCTACAATGAGTTGATCAATCTAATCCACGATGTTGACCAGCAACACTCCTCGGCCCCTACAGCTGACCTCCGCAAAAAAAGAATAGCATTACAAACTGAATTTGATCTTCTTGCCTCTACGGAAGCAGGAGAGAAATTTCTGAAATCTAGACAAAACTTTTACGAACATGGAGAGTGGGCAAGTAGGTTACTCTCTCACCAGCTGCGTCAATATTCTGCTGCCAATTATTATTACAAAAATACAAACTGTGGATGGAGAAGTTAAGCTTGACCCCAAAGACATTTAACCCTTCATAACACTTCATAACACTTCATAACCCTTCATAACACTTCATAACACTTCATAACCCTTCATAACACTTCATAGCCCTTCATAACACTTCATAACACTTCATAGCCCTTCATAACACTTCATAACCCTTCATAACACTTCATAGCCCTTCATAGCCCTTCATAACACTTCATAACCCTTCATAACACTTCATAACCGTTCGTAACACTTCGTAACCGTTCGTAACCGTTCGTAACCGTTCGTAACCCTTCGTAACCCTTCGTAACCCTGCGGTTTATTATAAACACTGCAGTTTGTCGTCTTTCGCTTTAAATGGAGGATTCTGATTGGCTGTCAGTGTTATCGTTATAGTTGTGGTTAGTGCTGTGAAACGATGTTTACATTATATATGTGTGTGTACTGTCTATAATTATTTTGTATATATAAATCCACACACATGCATGTATATATTAAAGACATTTATCTGCATGGATATACTGTGT
>NC_138728.1:319755-322255 GCF_965113295.1 Leuciscus leuciscus
GTCGGCTGTTTTGTGTAGTTACCAGTGTCGGCTGTGTTGTGTAGTTACCTATGTCGGCTGTGTTGTGTGTTTACCTGTGTCAGCTGTGTTGTGTGTTTACCTGTCAGCTGTGTTGTGTGTTTACCTGTGTCGGCTGTGTTGTGTAGTTACCAGTGTCGGCTGTGTTGTGTAGTTACCTATGTCGGCTGTGTTGTGTGTTTACCTGTGTCAGCTGTGTTGTGTGTTTACCTGTCAGCTGTGTTGTGTGTTTACCTGTGTCGGCTGTGTTGTAGTGTCGGCTGTGTTGTGTAGTTACCTATGTCGGCTGTGTTGTGTGTTTACCTGTGTCGGCTGTGTTGTGTGTTTACCTGTGTCGGCTGTGTTGTGTGTTTCCCTGTATCGGCTGTGTTGTGTGTTTACCTGTGTCAGCTGTTTACCTGTGTCGGCTGTGTTGTGTGTTTACCTGTGTCAGCTGTGTTGTGTGTTTCCCTGTGTTGGCTGTGTTGTGTGTTTACCTGTGTCAGCTGTTTACCTGTGTCAGCTGTGTTGTGTGTTTACCTGTGTCAGCTGTGTTGTGTGTTTACCTGTGTCGGCTGAGTTGTGTGTTTACCTGTGTCAGCTGTGTTGTGTTTACCTGTGTCAGCTGTGTTGTGTGTTTACCTGTGTCGGCTGTGTTGTGTGTTTACCTGTGTCAGCTGTTTACCTGTGTCAGCTGTTTACCTGTGTCAGCTGTGTTGTGTAGTTACCTGTGTCAGCTGTGTTGTGTAGTTACCTGTGTCGGCTGTGTTGTGTGTTTACCTGTGTCAGCTGTGTTGTGTAGTTACCTGTGTCAGCTGTGTTGTGTAGTTACCTGTGTCGGCTGTGTTGTGTGTTTACCTGTGTCGGCTGTGTTGTGTGTTTACATGTGTCGGCTGTGTTGTGTAGTTACCTGTGTCAGCTGTGTTGTGTGTTTACATGTGTCGGCTGTGTTGTGTAGTTACCTGTGTCAGCTGTGTTGTGTGTTTACATGTGTCGGCTGTGTTGTGTAGTTACCTGTGTCAGCTGTGTTGTGTAGTTACCTGTGTCGGCTGTGTTGTGTGTTTACATGTGTCGGCTGTGTTGTGTAGTTACCTGTGTCAGCTGTGTTGTGTGTTTACATGTGTCGGCTGTGTTGTGTAGTTACCTGTGTCAGCTGTGTTGTGTGTTTACATGTGTCGGCTGTGTTGTGTAGTTACCTGTGTCAGCTGTGTTGTGTAGTTACCTGTGTCGGCTGTGTTGTGTAGTTACCTGTGTCGGCTGTGATGTCGATGCCTCGAGAGAATAGAAAGTGCAGAGCGCGAAAGCACCAAAAGTGACTGTAGGATTGCCGTAAAGCAGTATCTCTGGTCGTACGATGTGTATGACGTCATTGACATTTTGAAAGACTTTTTAAAGCAAATAAGTGACTCTAAAAAATCTAACACCAAACAATGTGTAATTTCTTTGCATCTCCTTTCGAATACAACATTCAAATTACAGGACAAAAAATTATATCCTGAGAAAAGTGGATTTTGAGGGGTATAGCGCCATAGACCTCCATTCATTCTGCACTCGTCCTGTGAGCGCCCTCATGTGGAACAAGAGTGGAACTGCAACCGGAAGTTTATTGAGTGGCACTTCTCCCCTCATTAGACTTTCTCTGAGTACGAGGTGTGTGTGTGTGTGTGTGTGTGTGTGTGTGTGTGTGTGTGTGTGTGTGTGAAGAGTCTCCACCACTGAATGATGAAGACAACTACAGCTTTTTACCACAGAAATCGGACTTTTTTACTTGCATTTACTGCTAAACGTACACAAACACTGAAGTTCTCCGAGATGATCGAGGTAAAGCTGCTTCTTCAAGTCTCCTGCTGGTTTTCATTTTCTCTGACCTTCCCTGTGTGTGTGTGTGTGTGTGTGTATGTGTGTGTGTGTGTGTGTGTGTGTGTGAAGGCCGAGATGAATGAGTGTGTGTGCTGTGTTTTTCTGCTGAGCGAAGGTGAACAGCTGATAGAGATCACAGTCACAGAGGACTTCGACCCGTCACACATGCACACACACACACACACACACACACACACTGCCCTCAGTCTCCGAGCTCCATCTCAGAATTATCTTTAATGTACAAGCAGTGAAAAAAATTATGTTTTCCAGCACTAATACCTGAACATTCTCACATCAAGACTCAGTTCCTGGAGGAGCGGAATAACTGTTTCCCTAAGGGTCATCAGAATACAGTGAGTTAGGGTTAGAACAGAATAAAACAGAGCAGAATCTGCTGACTGACTCTGGTTCTGACTCTGGTTCTGACTCTGACTCTGGTTCTGACTCTGACTCTGACTCTGGTTCTGACTCTGGTTCTGACTCTGGTTCTGACTCTGGTTCTGACTCTGGTTCTGACTCTGGTTCTGACTCTGGTTCTGACTCTGGTTCTGACTCTGGTTCTGACTCTGGTTCTGACTCTGGTTCTGACTCTGACTCTGGTTCTGACTCTGGTTCTGGTTCTGACTCTGGTTCTGACTCTGAC
>NC_138728.1:327255-342255 GCF_965113295.1 Leuciscus leuciscus
GTATCTGGAGGAACTGGTGTCCAGTAAAGAGAGAGCCATCTGTGCACTGAGAGAGGAGCTGGACATGGTAAACACTGCTGTCACCACACACACACCTCTACTCTCTAACCGCTTCAATAACTCAGAGTATCACAGGCACTGGATAAAGGTTCGGATATAAACACTGATGTCTACGGTAGTGATCAAAACAGTGAATCACCCTCTGAAATTAACTTCGCTTCAGATAAAGATTGTATCAATAACATCATTACACCAGTAGGTGGAGACAAGTGACTGTTAAAACATATGAGTCATTGAATCATTCATCCAGTAATGAAGCGAGTGAACTCTTTACGAGTGAGTCACTAATGTGAGATTCCTCCAGTCTTTCATACATAATATAAAATAATCGAATGCATCAGTGAGGAATCGATTCTCTGAATCACTTCCAGAACAAGGAGTCTGAGTCGATTCCGAAGGTCTCGCTATATAGTATACACACACACACACACTCTTACACTCTCACACACTCTCTCTCATACACACTCACACACACCTCACTCTCGCACACACACACTCTTACACTCTCACACACTAACTCTAATACATTCACACACCTACTCACACACACACTCACTCCCTCTCATACACTCACACACACCTTCACTCACACACCCACCTTCACTCACACACTCGCGCACACACACACTCACTAACTCTAATACACACTCACAC
Source organism: Leuciscus leuciscus (assembly GCF_965113295.1). Taxonomy (NCBI): domain Eukaryota; kingdom Metazoa; phylum Chordata; class Actinopteri; order Cypriniformes; family Leuciscidae; genus Leuciscus; species Leuciscus leuciscus. The sequence goes on from NC_138728.1 coordinate 327,970, forward strand.
ACACACACACTAACTCTAATACACACTCACACACACACTAACTCTAATACACACTCACACATACACACTCACTCTCATACATACACACTCTCACACACCTACTCACACACACACACACACACACACACACACTCACTCCCTCTCATACACACTCACACACACCTTCACTAACACACACACACTCGCTCACACACACTATATAGTAGTGAAGTATGTGATTTCGAATGCAACCTCCTTTTATGAGTGAGTCATTGAATCATTCACTCAAGAGATTCGTTCAAAAACGCTGATTGATCCAGTAATGAAGCGAGTGAACTCTTTATGAGTGAGTCATTAATGTGAGATTCCTCCAATCTTTCATACACAATATAAAAGGATCAAATGCATCAGTGAGGAATGATCGGTTGATTCCGAAGCTCCGTCTGATTGTGTCCCTGTTGTGTCCCAGTATAAGCAGTGGTGTTTGGCCATGGATCAGGGGAAGATCCCGTCGGAGATCAAGGCTCTGCTAACGGGAGACGAGCAGAAGGCGCCGCAGAGCTCCAGCAACAAGATCCCCAAGAACGGCAAGTTCGGCTCCACCGCCAACAAGACGTCTTAGGAACGACCCCTGACCCCTGACCCCGCCCGTTCACTCAGTGTTCATGAGACGCTTCTAATAACCGGACGTCTCCGAGTCTGTAATAAGCTTCATTCCCCAGTACACGTTCCCAGTATCTCACCGTCCAGACGTGAGGAGGAGTTCAGGCTCTGTCTGGAACGTTCTGTGAGATTCTGTAAACATTTCCTTTTACTTATTTATTTTGGAACCTTTTTGATGATGAATGTGATGCGTTATAATCTGTTTAATCCTTTACGACATTAGATATTAGACATTGTGAGACGGACTGTTTCCAAAATCTTTTTGCACTTTACAACCGTTTGAATGATCCCAACGTGTAGCACTTCCTGTTCCTCTCGTACACACACATCTGAGTGTGTGTTGAGTTTATATTTATATCACTAACTGAACCTTAAAGCACTTTCCTCAAAAGCTCTAATTTTTCTACTTTTAAGTTTCGGTCTTTCCCTGATTCGCTGGTTTGAACCACATGATCTGGAGGAGGTCACATGATGTGGAGGAGATCACATGATGTGGAGGAGGTCACATGATCTGGAGGAGGTCACATGATGATGATCTCTGGTCATGTGATGAGGGTAAAGTCCCCGGCGTCGATCCGCCCGATCACACAGAGCTAACTCCCCATCACAGAGTCTCAGTCTAGAGTCTAGAGTGTTTCGAGCTCAAATGTATATTTTTATATGACGTGTTTGAGGTTGTAATGTGTTGCAGGATAAAGCATGTCTTATTATTAAACATGTAGCTTTGCTTTGTGCTCATGAATATCTGTACAATATAAAGAGTGGATCTGAATCTGGCTTTCTCTCGTCATTAGAGCTCTTTAATTACTGCTTCAGACTGTGAGTGTGTGTGTGTGTGTGTGTGTGTGTGTGTGTTTCAGACTGTAAGAGACACGGAAACACTTCAGAATCCAGAGGGGTGTGTGTGAGTGTGTGTTTCATGAAATCCTTTGCTTTCCCCCAGAGTGACGAGAGCTGGTCAGAGTTGTGTGTGTGTGTGTGTGTGTGTGTGGTCAGAGTTGTGTGTGCGTGTGTGTGAGAGCGTGTGTGGTCAGAGTTGTGTGTGCGTGTGTGTGTGTGTGTGTGTGTGTGTGTGTGTGTGTGTGTGTGTGTGTGTGTGTGTGTGTGTGTGTGTGTGTGTGAGAGCGTGTGTGGTCAGAGTTGTGTGTCGTGTGTGTGTGTGTGTGAGAGCGTGTGTGTGTGTGTGTGAGAGCGTGTGTGTGTGTGTGTGAGAGAGTGTGGTCAGAGTTGTGTGTGCGTGTGTGTCGTGTGTGTGTCGTGTGTGTGTGTGTGAGAGAGCGTGTGTGGTCAGAGTTGTGTGTGTGTGTGTGTGTGTGAGAGCGTGTGTGGTCAGAGTTGTGTGTGTGTGTGTGTGTGTGTGTGTGTGTGTGTGTGTGAGAGAGTGTGGTCAGAGTTGTGCCGAGTCGTGCGCCGGATCTCCACATCTCACAGATATTCTCATGCATAAACACCCAATTAATACTGTGGAAAATGAATATTATAAATGCATAAGTTTCTATTATATTACAACACTAGTTAGATTTGATTTATTTTAATTAATTTAGTTACTTAGTTTAATCTTTTTACACTGCTATTTTTTATTTAAAATAAGTTTTATTTTAGTTTGATCAGATTTTGTTTATTTCCATACTTTTATATTTTAGTCAATTATTTTAAATGTTTATTTTAAACCTTTTATTCTCCTATTTTTATTTATTTTTAAATGCACTGCTATTTCTTATTTTTTTATTTATTTAAAACAGATTCCTCAAATTTAATTAATTTAAATAAAATTATTTTAATTCATTTAAATATTTTCATTATTCAAATTTATTATGTAAGCACATTTTTATTTATGTATTCTAATAAAATGTATTTTCAAGTAAAAAAAATTTTGATTTAGCTATATAGTATAATTCTTTAATTTAGTATTAATTACTTTTTATTTATTTAATTAGTCTAATCTCATTTTTATTGATTTATTTGTCCATTATTTGCATTAGTGTTCTCGGCCCGGATCTTCGGTGTGTGAATGAGCTGTTCTGATGAGTGAGTGTGTTCAGCTGTGAGTGCAGCGTCAGGAACTCAGTCGCGCGCACACACACACACACACACGGTTTCATCTGAATCTTACAGAATATTTAATTGTAAAATCACAGCGACACGTCTGTCTTGCATCATGAAACGACACACAGAACTCAGAGACACAGTTTATCTGCAACTACAGGCACAAACACACACGACGCGTCTTCAGGAGATTCACAGGAATCCTGTCGATCACAGACGGACCGGAAACACAACAGAGGAACACATGAACGCGTGACGTCACAGCTAGCAGTAGCACCGCGGGTTAGCATCACAGCAGGGGTAGCTCGCTCTTTACACACACATTTACTGGAGCGTAATCCAGTTCCTCCAGAGGGAATCAGCGTGATCGGGAGAACAGGGAGTGTGTGAGCTGCGCTTCGTACATCTCGAGACTTCCGGTCAGAGACAGTGGACGTTTATTCGCCTGCGATATATCGCTAATGATCGCGGTGCAGTTAAAGCAACAGTTCACTCAAAATCTGTCCTTATCCCAGCGAACAGGGAACGCTCTGTCAAGGTTTTCTCAACGTTACGACCAAACGTTCTCAAAACATTAATAGAACGTTCGTTCAAAGTTATCGGCGCTTTAATCATGTTCTCAAAACAAAAACATCAATCATGGAAAGTTTTAACGGTTTGAGTTGGACGTTTTTTTTTTAAATGTTTCTACTTGTTCCAGAACGTTCAGATTCAAAAGTAACGTTCACTAATGTTTGAAGAATGATACAATGTTACTGTCATAATGTTTTTTAAATGTTCTCAGAATATAGTTTTGTTCGCTAGGATGTCGTTCCACAGGCTTTTTGAAAAACAGCACAGGGTTTATAACGAATTAATGTTCATTTCTGCGCGAACTGTTGCGTTACGACAAAAGAGAGCCTTTATACAAAAGTGTTGGGTGGGTTAGCGCTAATGGGCCATGCTAATTTCTTCTCCTTTGCTTCTCGGTCGAAAGTGTCGTAAACCGAGTCTTTGACGAGTGTCTTCGCCGGCACCGGCAGATCCACCACGCCGACGTAGTTCTTTTTCGCGATCCGCGAGCTAGCGGTGATGGTGTACGCATTACTGCGGTAGCACTTCATAGACGACATGCAGAAGGTCTCTCTCATGCCGCGCCGGAAGTTAGCGTTGTACACGGAGTAGAGCGTGGGTTTGGACGCGGTGGAGCTGAAGGAGATCCAGGCCACGGCGATGAAGAACAGCGCCCCCTGTCTGCCGGAGCCCGACGGGTGCCACAACTGTGCTACGTAAAACGGCGTCCAGCTTAGCAGAAACATCCCGTTTAGCATCAGGAACATCTTAATGGTTTTGACTTTAGTCCTGGGGACGATGTTCATGGTCCTGCGCACCGTTCGCCCGTCGGCGCCGATCCTCCAGATGTAGCGCACCACCCGCTGGTAGAAGGACACGATTAGCAGCGCCGGCACCAGAAATCCGAAGAGCAGGTGCGCGACTGCGTATGCTAACCCATCCCAGCTATCCGCTAGGAAGAAGTCGCAGTGGTTCCGAGAAGCCGCAGATCCGTAGAAGAACAAACACGGCGACACGAAGGCGGCATCGAACAGCCATGATGCTAAAATCATGCGCTTAGCTTTCTCGCGCGACACTTTGAAGCTTAGCGGGTACACGATGGTGTAGAAGCGGTCGACGCAGATGGACAGGAGCACGTACACCTGCACGCCGGGGCACAGGTGCTGAAGGTAGCGTACTGTTCGACACGCGGCCGCGGTCAGAGGCCAGTGACCCGCCGACACCTGGAGCAGAACTAGCGGCGCGCAGGCTAGGCTAAGCAGCAGGTCCGCGCACGCCATCGACACCACGAAGTAGTTGGTCGTGGACTGAGTTCTGCGGCTGCGATGGATCACCAGACACACTAGCGAGTTTCCCAGAACCGACACGAGCCAGAAGACGCTGAACACCAGGCCGAGGAGCGTGACCTCTGTCGGGGTCAGGTCATAGGTCAGGTCGTATGAGGTCAGCGAGCCGTTGCTCTGGAACGAGGACGAGGACGAGTCCAGACGGCACATGACCGGCGTTGGCGTTGAGGAATCATTCCTGTCGGAGTCGTTGAAGAGGAAGGCGGGGGGGAGCGAAGGCTTCTCGCCCTCCATGGACAGGAAGTACATCATCAGCCTCTGAGTCGATCACAGCTGAAACACACGACAGGAACAGATGATCAGATCAAGCGGTGTAGAGCTTCACATGTTCGACAAACAACTTCTTTATAAAGTTATATATCACTGATAATATAGTTTATATAGTTCTATATCTCTATATACAGCTGTGTGATAACATAAGGCTAAAGGTTGAGCACATGAACAATCTTCTGATCTAGAACCCGTGTTTTTGATCCAGAATCTGTGATCGTCTGTTTTCCCTGCATCTGAAAAACGTTTCCATGGAGATCGATCTGGTTCCTCAGTCTAGAACCTCTTATCTTCAGATGTTCTGCTTTAGACACACAGCACTGCTGGATATGAGGAAACCAGTGCGATCTCTTACAACAGTGGTTCTCAACTCCAGTCCTCGGGACCCGCTGCTCTGCACATTTTGTATGTCTCTCTTATCTGACACACTCAAATCAGTTCATGGAGTCTCTCCTGACGAGCTGATGATCTGGTTCAGGTGTGTTAAATAAGGGAGACATACAAAATGTGCAGAGCAGCGGGTCCCGAAGACTGGAGTTGAGAACCACTGTCTTACAATACATAATCAAACGACACCTGATCGAGTTCATCAGCTCGTTAGGAGAGACTCCACCATCATCATCATCTTCATCATCATCATCATCATCACCTGAACCCAGTGTGTCAGATTAGATCAGATGTGAAGGACTTCATGACGCGAGGGTGAGTGAAAACACGGCTCTGATCACTGATATATCAAATACCGAGTTATTAATATTTATATCGTCTGAAGAAACATTTACTTTTTTTTTTAGAGAAGACAAACCTTAGTGAATGTTTACCAGAGATTGAAAACGTCGTGTGCCGGATATAAATCACCCAGAGAGCTTCTATTCTATTACAGCCATCCGAGACTGAAGCTGTTCCTCGAGAGACGCTCATAACCTGTGTGTGTGTGTGTGTGTGTGTGTGTGTGTGTGTGTGTGTGTGTGCTGATCTCAGCACGGTTTACTCTGGTGACGCGGTAATTCATCAACAACACATCTGATCCCACAGGGTTCCTGAAGAAGATGATGAAGAAAAACAACATAGAACTTCGATATGCGTTCAGCGTTCTCGTGATGTTGAGCAACATTCCTGGTTTTCCTTGATGAACGTTCCCATTGCGTTGGGAGAAGGATCTGAGTACATTCTCAGGTAAAATTATAAAATACAATGTTCCCTTAACGTTCAACATAACCAAGAAAACACATCTTAAGACATTTTTTTTTAAACTGGACTTTTTAAACATTCAGAAATAACGTTTTCATAATTTAATGGGAATGTTAGCAGAACGTTCTTATGTTCCGTCATTTTTTAACGAAAATGTTACGCTTTGTTTAATATAATTACTTCATCGGAATGGTACGAAACGTGGTAAAGGTTTTGTCACTTTCCGTGTTTGAACACACACACACACACACACACACACACACACACACACACACACACACATATCATGGACGTGAATCGAAAAAGTGAAATGATCCTGATGATCCTTCGGTACTGCGGCAACACAAGATCCCACTGAAAGCTCGTTTATTGATTTATAAAACTCACATTTCACTCTAAAAAATGCTGGGGTGTTTCAACCCCCGTTATGGTAAATATGGACAAACCCAACCGCTGGGCTTAAAGTGTAATTTGAACCAATAATAACCAATAAATTTGAACCAATGGTTGAGTTTTTCCATATTTTACCCAAACGTGTCTTTTTCTCACAGTTTTAGAGTAAACCGTGTTTTGGAAAATATTTCATACATTTTTTTTTTTTGTGTGTGTGTGCATTTTTCATAACAACAAATGTAAAATTGTATTACTTCTTTCAAGTTAACTTCTTTTTTCATTCCATCAATGATCTGCCAAGACCAAACTCCCACAGTATTAAAGATTTCTGACTGATTTAATTGACAATTTCATTTTCATTCTTACGGTATATCCTCAAAAAGTGAATTAATGGATTATAACTACAGCATAAATATTTAGTAGCATAAAATCCCCCCCCCCCAAATTTTTTTTTTAAATACAACCTATCATCGAACTAAAACACAGTATAATCATTTCATTGAAATAAGAAACGGTCCTATTTTTTCTCCAGAGGGTTAAAAAAGATGATTAAAAAATGAAAAGATTCATGAATTGATTAATCGTCGTATATGTATATATGAGGGCCTGTTATGATTCAGCACAAGCGCTCGTTCACGGCGGGTAACACTGTAACAACACTATATTACGAGATATGCATCTGCTCGTGCATGTTTATGAATCTGACGCGCGTGTAACGCTCGCGTGAGGCGCGTCGTGTTGTTTTCCTCGGACTCACCTCATGTCCTCGCATCAAGCGTTTCTTCTCCTCCTTCTTCTCCTTCTCGAGTCGTTTATTTCCTCCATCGTTTCTTTACATGTCCTCCGCTTTACAAATCAATCGATCACCGCATCATCCATCGAGCACAGACACGCACGCGCGCGCACTCACATCAGACCCGCGTATGCAAATCCGTGACGTGGCAGTTTTGATTGTGCTCATGAATTATTCATATGTGTGTTTTACCGTCACGGTGGGGTTTAGGAAACACTGATTTGTTATTTTGTTGTCGAACTGAGCCGATGATATTTACATATACACTGTTCATTAACCCTAATACAAGCACACAGTGTTTAGCATGTTTATAAAGCACACATCCGCCATTGTGAGGACATTAGCAAACACTGGATCTCTGCAGCTGGTTATTGTCCGTTCTGACGTCAGTGATGCAGTGTGTCACGTGACCTGCAGGGTTTGTTCTTCAGCGAGTGTCATTAAATGAGCGGATGAAATGAATCTGTCAAGTGTTTGTTACATCGGTGCTGATGCTGTTGTCTGAGGGTGTTGCCATGGCAACAGCTGGTGAGGAGAGGCTGTTCTTTTGTGTCTGTTGTCATGGTGACTAATAGCTGTATCATGAGAGAGAGAGAGATTTCTAATTCCAGTTACACACAACCGAGAGAAAACCACGCTCATTTGAAGACGCTCTGAGTTTTGTTGACCTTTGACCCTAGCGCTCAGAGGATCTGTGTGTATGGTTGATGATGAGCTGTCAATCATTCACTCTCAGCTCGTTCTGAGTCTGTCGAGTGAGGGTGATCATTTAAAGCAGTAAAGACACAGATGAAGGTTCTTTCTTTTTTTTAATCCTCATTTACAGAAAACAACATTAAAGTCTATAAATAGTTTTCATTTACACTGATGGAAAACAGTCTGAGTTTCAGTGAAGCGTTAGTCGTTGAACAGGAGCGTTCTCTCAGCGTTGAGCAAACGTTCTTCCAGAAACATTAAATGAACGTTCATTCAGAGTTATCCGCCCTTCTCAGTTTAGCTCAAGAACATGATTTATACGTCGATCATGGAACGTTTATAAATGCTTCTACTCGTCTCAGAAGCTTCAAGCGTAACGTTCCCATGATGTCAGCAGAACGTCTGTCCGCTGTCTGACGAACACGAGCGCTTCAGAACCGCACAGATGTTTGTGGATCAAACCGATGTTTCGTTTGAATGATACGAGCAGAAAGTAAACGCACTTAACTGTGCTTAATAATAACTATAGTTTGAGAGAATTAACGCAAGATTAAAGCGATGAAGAAGAAGAGTTTTAGCAAGTGTATTTACACTCTATTCACATGTACAACAGAGAGAGCTGAGATCCGGTTAGATCCAGTCAGATCCGGTTAGATCCGGTCAGATCCGGTCCACGTTCCTGATGGCGCCGTCCACCGTCAGCGTGCCGAACCTGACACACAGGAGATCAGTCTAAGTGTGTGTGTTCATGAGTGTGTGTGTGTGTGTGTGTGTGTGTAGAGTGTGTGTGTGACGCTTCACCTCTCCAGGAACAGGTTGTTCTCCGCCAGCTCCTTCACCACTCCCTCCATCTCCTCCTTCAGCTTCTTCATCCTGTGGGAAACACACACGGATCATGACTATATCCAGGGTTAGAAATTAACTTTTTTACAAAAGGGTTCCTATGTCCTTTTCACAAGATGTAAAATAAGTCTCTGATGTCCAGAGTGTGTGTGTGTGAAGTTTTAGCTCAAAATACCCCACAGATATTTTTTACTGCACCATTTTTGTGTCTGTCCCTTTAAATACAAATGAGCTGCTGCTCCCAGTAGAGGGGGCGGAGCTACAACAGCTCATGTCCTTTTACCTCACACACACACCCACACACTGAACGTTTCAAAAACTTTTAGCCTTTTATGTTTAAACCAAGTCGGATAATGATGGAGAGACTCAAGAAGTGACGACATGTAGAAGCAACAGGACATTTCTGAATGGTTAGTTGATGAATTTATGCAGCTGATGTGGAGCTAACTATCTTCTAGTCATTGATTAGCATATTTTCTTTTTCATAATCTATAAATCGTGTTCAGGGGGCGGGGTTTATGTAAATTCTAGGGTTGGTGATGTCACTAACCCGGGAGGAATGTGGTGTAGTTCCTACCAGCCGTTTGTTGTAGTCCTAAAAAAGCGATTTCTGTAAAAGTAAATCTCTCCCTTTGCTTTGAACTTTGAGCGCTGTAACTTTGCTGATGTTGTTTATGATCAAACGGCAACATTACACACTAACTACAGTTAGAGAAGTGACATCATGATCAACCACCCCTTTAATCTTCACTTTTGCTTCAATGCAAATGAACAAGCGAACCGTTGTGTGTAGTGTAGTGACGAGTGTGTTCAAGTAAAGCCGATCTCACGGCAATGCGTACGAATTTTACGAGGTGGCTAATCGTATGAATGACCCCTGACCCCGCCCCTAAACCGTACGAATTTGTATGAATTGGTCGTGAGATAGTGTTGGATATGCACAGATTCTGCGCAATACGCTGTATTTAATATATCATTATGACTCACGAGTATTTGCGCTGAATCTGCGCGAACTTCAGGAACTTCTCCAGCGAAGTGAGTAAACGTAAGTAACGCCACATGACCGTGATTCGACAGCGTTTCCCGCCACTGCTGATTTTACCCGCATCTGGCGGGTGTTTATTTCAAACCCTGTCCATATCATACAAGCACGAATGAGAACGTTGACATGTGATCGCGGCTTCATCTGACCTCAGAGGTCAGAGGTCATGCTCACCCCAGGGTCATCTCCACCAGAGTGCTGGGACTGAGATACGCCTGCGGTTTGAGTCCTCCAGCCGTCATGGGCATCATCTTCTGAGGCAGCTGCTCCATCAGCTGAACACACACACACGCACACACGTTAGCGTCTCTGTGTTGTTACAGCGCAGCTACACGGACAGCACTTCCTGTTTACTCACTTTATACACGCGCTGCAGGATCAGAGTCACTTCCTGTTCCATGCCGGAGAACTGACCAGTCAGAGACAGGAGGTGCTTACGAACGTGATGGAACTTCCTGCAACAGAACAGCACAGTTACCATGGCAGCAGCACACAGAGCCAATGAGATCCCTGCGCTCACAGTCATGTATCAGAATACAGCAGGTCACATGACTCGTTTTACTACACGCCCGTTTACAAGGACGATCACTATAACGTTTTGATAATGGATGTTGACTGCACTAACAGTACAGTACTATCCGTTTCAGACTCACTTCATCCACTCCTCACTCTTGGAGATAAAGAGCCGATACTTCATGGCACACTCGTCCGAGAACAGCGCTCGCGCTTTAGTGGCGTGAAGAACCAGCTTCTGTCTGAGGGAACACACAGATCTTCAGGTCATCGTGACACACACACTCACTCACTCACTCACTCACTCTCTCACACAACACATACACACACTAACCCGACCCAACCCCTAAACCTATCCATCACACACACACACACAAACAAACACTCACACACACTCACTTATCGAACTTGTGGATCTGTTCTTCATTATAGGGCAAACCTGCGGAGACGAGACAGGAATCAGACATGAGAAGTAAAGCAGCTTGTGATGTTCTCACACACACTCTTACACACTCTCACACAAACACACACTCACACACAGACTCACGTCTCTCGGCCACACTCTCACATACACACTCACTCTCACTCACACACTCACTCACTCTCACACTCACTCTCACTCACTCTCACACACACTCTCACTCACTCTCACTCACACACTCACTCACTCTCACACTCACTCTCACTCACTCTCACACTCACTCTCACTCACTCTCACTCACACACTCACTCTCACTCACTCTCACACACACTCTCACTCACTCACACTCACTTTCTCTCTCACTCACACTCACTTTCTCTCACACTCACTCTCAATCTCACTCTCACACTCACACTCTCTCACACTCACTCACTCACTCACTCTCACACACACTCACTCACTCACTCTCACTCACACTCACTCACTCACACTCACTTTCTCTCTCACTCACACTCACTCACTCTCACTCACACTCTCACACTCACTCACTCACTCACACTCACTTTCTCTCTCACTCACTCACTTTCTCTCTCACTCACTCACTCTCACACTCACACTCGCTCACACTCTCTCTCTCTCACACTCACACTCTCTCTCTCACACTCACACTCTCTCTCACTCACTCACACTCTCTCTCTCTCACTCACTCACTCACTCACTCACTCACTCACTCACTCACTCACTCACTCACTCACTCTCACACACAAAACCCACTCACGTCTCTCGGCCTTGTCCTTCTTGAACTGCTGGTAAACGGCACTGATGGCATCGAGCAGAACCTTGATCTTCTCCACACTCCACAAACACAACAACAGCGTCAGTCTCGCATGACAGTCGCATACTCACGCCTAACACTGTCTGCATCCACTGTACTTTATACAAATATCACTCACACTCTATTTTACAGTGTATACATTACTATAGTAATAACAGTACATTATGCATGATTACATGCAAATACACTACCAGTCAAACGCTCTGGATCATTTTTAAAAGAAGTCTCTTCTGCTCACCAACGCTGCGTTTATTTGATTAAAAATACAAACAACAAAAAAACAGTAATACTGTTAAATATTATTCTAATGTAAATCATCTGTTTTCTATGTGAATATATAGTAAAGTGTAATTTATTCCTGTGATCAAAGCTGAATTTTCAGCATCATTACTCCAGTCTTCAGTGTCACATGATCCTTCACAAATCACTCTAATATGAGGATTTGATGATCAAGAAACATTTATGATTATTATCAGTGTTGAAAACAGTTTTTTACATTTTTATTTCATGATGCTATGATGAATAGAAAGTTCAAAAGAACAGCATTAATCTGAAATAGAAGCTTTTGTAAAATAAATCTTACCGATCCAGAACGTTTGACTGGTAGTGTGTGTGTGTGTGCTGGTTGTAGAGTAACTCACTTCCGGTCTTCCGGATGCGTTCCCACTTGCTGCGTCCAGGTGTCGGTCAGACTCCCGCCGGGCAGGAACATGGTGCTGATGTCCTGCAGCGTCTGCTCCATCGAGCCCAGAGAGCTGGACAGCTGTGTGTGTGTGTGTGTGTGTGTGAGAGAGAGAGAGAGACGTGATGAAGAGAGCCAGCGCTTACATGAACAAGCTTTAAACCTCTAAACCTTCACTCACCCGCATCACCTTCTTCCTCATGTCCCGGATCTCATCGTACTCTGCCGACAGCATGTTTCCCTGCATCAGGACCTCACACCTGACACACACACACACACACGCACACGCACACGCACACGCACACGCACACGCACACGCACACACACGCACACACATGCATACACACACACATGCACACACAAAACAAGTCAAGTCACCTTCATCATCTTCATATAAGCCTTATGTAGCTCCGCCCCTTTTCAGCGCAGTAACTCGTTGTCTCTTGTCTTACTGTATTTTCACAGCGATCTTATGCTTTAAGTAACAGAGAGTGTTTAGGCTTTACAGCAGCTCTAGAATAAAGTTATTGTCCAGATAAAGTTATTTTTGATTGATTCACTTCCATTGTAAAGATCATTAGTTATTAACTTAGCGGCCGCTAACAGAAAACAGAAACTTTAATGTGTTCTGGACGTTAAAAACGTGATCATCTCCGTGTAAACTTCAAAAACGTGAATCTGTGGAAACGGTGACGGCGTGCACATGCGTATCACGTGTTTAGTCTTTAGGCATGCGCACACACACACACACACACACACACACACACACACACACAGCTCTTCACTCACATCTGCTCGGTTCTCTCCAGCGTTTGGCTACAGTAGTTGCACGCGTGAATCACCTCCGTCTTCTTGTGCACCGTCTCCCCGTACTCGTCTCTGATCAGCTCACTGCAACATCACATCGAGAGTCTCAACTCAAATAGACAAACTCTAGAAACACACTAGTGTCGTTTATCAGGGAGTCGCTTGGTTTCCTCTGATTCATGAACTCACTTCAGGCCTCGCACGGCTTTCCTCACCAGCTCCTGGTACAGAAGCAGAGAGTCGGACGTCTTCCACAGATATCCCACGTCACCTGCGAACGTCTGAGCAGAAACACGGCTGACATCTTTACTAACATGCTGAAAGCGATTAAGACATCCCATGAATCAGCTCAAAAGCTCGAGCAGCAGGTTCAGGATCTTATACAAGCGTTACGGCTCTGAATCAGTGTGTCTTTAGATAACCTGCTGCTGCACCTGAGATCCATGACTCTAGCCTCACAGTTCCTGCAGTTTCTCACCTTGGCATAGCTGGCGTCCAAATCCAGGTCGTAGCGAGGCTGTACTTTAGGAGGGCTGGCTGCAAACACACGGGATCCTTATTAGTGTTTTGGGTAATGAAATAAGTTATCAGGTTACTTTTCGATGTAACGAGTAAAGTAACGCATTACAAGTAACGTGCATTACGTACAGATCACCTGCAAGGCCTGGAAGAGACTGAGACTCCAGGTGAGAAAAAGTAACAATGCATTACTTTCCATCATAAGTAACTAACGTGGCTTTCATTAGCGGCTTTCGCACCGGAGGAAGCTCTTCAGCGTTCCTAGAACTACTGGTTGAAGTTCCCCGGATGTTGGCGTGTTCGCACCGCAGGAACTGGGAACTATTTTAGTTCTAGGAACTCCTTTTAGAGGAACTACTTTACTCCTCCTCCAGAGTCGGTCTAAACCAGCGCTAGAGGAACTATCTGTGACGGTAGTGTTCCCTGATTGGCCGAACGCACACGGAACACCAGCACACGCCATTTTTAAAGGCTGTTTAAACACACAGATTATAGCCTATATATTCACTCCAGAAACTAACTCTACGAACATGTAAAACAGGGATAGATGAACCTCTTAATCTTTACACTGAGGAGAAACCCAACACAACTTTGAGGAGACCAAGAGAAACATGATTATGTGTTTCTGCTCAGCAACACCGGACATCAACACACGCCGTACGCTAATACCTCTTCATCACTGTCTACTATCTGTG
>NC_138728.1:344755-364755 GCF_965113295.1 Leuciscus leuciscus
GAAGAGTTAGTGTGATGTAGGGCTGTCAACGAATATTCTAAATTCGAATATATATTCGAATAGTTTTAAAAAACAGAAATTCGAACGTGAAAATTAATATTCGAATGTGAATTTCGAATATGGAAAAACACGCCCGCGGAAGCAGAGGCGCGGGCCGCGCGGCTGTCTGCTTTGCGAGTGGGCGCGCTGCCGTGAGGCGTCAGGGACAGGTACACGAGTCGCACTGTCTAGCACAGCGTCACTGCTGAAAGTTGACTTATGGAAGATGGCAGAAAATCCAGAGCCCAACTCGACCGCAGCAGAGAAAGTGATTTTAACCTCCCAAAATCTAAAAAGCCATGTCTGGAAGTACTTTGGATTTTGGTCGGTCGAAGGTAAAATTGTGGAGCCGCGAGATAAAGTAGTATGCAAGCTATGTAAGATACAGCTAGCATACCATTCGACCACTAGCAACATGAGGTCACATCTCGATAATGTGCACCCAAATGAGCATGGCATAATGACAATAATTTATTTCTTTTTTTCCCTTTTTTTAATAGGCTACAAGCACCAAGTATGTAAGTAGCCTTTTTCTTTTTTAATAGCACTTTATTTTTGATGAACCTCAGGGTAAAAGTTCTTTGTTGTCACATTTCTCGGAATTGTGTGCCTCATTTTATTTAACATTAAACAGAAAAGTTCCATGTTTACCACAGCACAGCTCGCTCGGAGCTTTCAATGTCGGTTCTATACTGTAAAACTTCAATTAATGTTAATACATTTGTTTCAATCACTGAATGAAGCCTGCTATATTTGGGACAAGAGTCGCGACCTTAAATTGCTTGCACAAAACTCTTGATCAGCACTCAACATGTGCTTATTGTTGTTCATTTAAACCGTTATGCGCAGAGAGAGCGTGAGCGCGAGGGCGAGAGAGAGAGAGAGAGAGAGAGAGAGAGAGAGAGAGAGAGAGAGAGAGAGAGAGAGAGAGAGAGAGAGAGAGAGAGAGAGAGAGAGAGAGAGAGTGCCTGCGAGTGAGCGAGAGTGAGGTCTGCGGTCTTGGCCATTAGTTTATTTACTTGGTTTTGTGTTGGTAATACATTGTCAAATATGTTTAAACTTAAATTAACTACCTATACAAGTAGTTATGTATGTCTCTTTGTATTAATTTGTCCTGTTATTGACGTAATGCGCAAACAGATGTTCGAATAGTTCGAATATTCGTGTGTTTTTTAGAGGGAATATTCGAACGTCATTTTTGAGCAATTTTGACAGCCCTAGTGTGATGCAGGTGTGTGTGTGTGTGTGTGTGTGTGTGAAGAGTTAGTGTGATGCATGTGTGTGTGTGTGACGCAGGTGTGTGTGTGAAGAGTTAGTGTGACGCAGGTGTGTGTGTGTGTGAAGAGTTAGTGTGACGCAGGTGTGTGTGTGAAGAGTTAGTGTGACGCATGTGTGTGTGTGTGTGTGTGAAGAGTTAGTGTGATGCAGGTGTGTGTGTGTGTGTGACGCAGGTGTGTGTGTGAAGAGTTAGTGTGACGCAGGTGTGTGTGTGACGCAGGTGTGTGTGTGAAGAGTTAGTGTGACGTGTGTGTGTGTGTGTGTGAAGAGTTAGTGTGATGCAGGTGTGTGTGTGTGTGTGTGTGTGTGACGCAGGTGTGTGTGTGTGAAGAGTTAGTGTGACGCAGGTGTGTGTGTGTGTGTGTGTGTGTGACGCAGGTGTGTGTGTGTGTGTGTGTGAAGAGTTAGTGTGATGCAGGTGTGTGTGTGTGAAGAGTTAGTGTGATGCATGTGTGTGTGTGTGTGTGTGACGCAGGTGTGTGTGTGTGTGTGTGAAGAGTTAGTGTGACGCAGGTGTGTGTGTGTGTGAAGAGTTAGTGTGATGCAGGTGTGTGTGTGTGTGTGTGTGTGTGACGCAGGTGTGTGTGTGTGAAGAGTTAGTGTGACGCAGGTGTGTGTGTGTGTGAAGAGTTAGTGTGACGCAGGTGTGTGTGTGTGTGTGTGTGTGACGCAGGTGTGTGTGTGAAGAGTTAGTGTGACGCAGGTGTGTGTGTGTGTGAAGAGTTAGTGTGATGCAGGTGTGTGTGTGTGTGTGTGTGATGGCACTCACATGACTTCTTTGTTCCTGCGTGGGCCTTCGAAGGGTCTGAACGGCAGGCATCCGGTGGCGGCGTGATAAAACGTGACTCCGATGCTCCACAGATCCACCGTGGCTCCGTACTTCTTCTGGTGATCTTTCCTCAGAACCGCTCGCTCGTACATGTCGGGATGCTGCACACACACAGATCAACACACACACACACACACACACACACACAGATCAACACACACACAGATCAGCACACACACACACACAGATCAGCACATGTTCCTCACACACACACACACACACACACACACACAGATCAGCACACACACACAGATCAGCACACACACACACACACACACACACACACACACAGATCAGCACACACACACACACACACACACACACAGATCAGCACATGTTCCTCACACACACACACACACACATTTTTTTGTTTGTAAAATGTTTAAAAATGAAGAAATAAATCACATGTAATTATTTTTTTTTAAACAGGGTTAGTGTTTCCCATGATCCTCAGCTCACCAGATACTCCTCAGTGCCGTAGAGCGACACGAACTGCTCGTCGTCCTCCAGCTCGCGCGCGGCTCCGAAGTCCGTGAGTTTATACACGGATCGGCCGTCCTCTCCGATCACACGCATGATGTTCCCCGGCTTGATGTCTCGATGAACGATGCCGTACTCCCTCAGGTGGTTCATTCCTGCCACTGTCACATGATGACACTCGCGTCAGATCAGTGGGATCTTCCCTTAAGAAACCTTGAGGAGCGTTCGTGTGTGTGCAGAACTCACCGACGTCCTGCAGAACGATGAGGAACTCGTCCTCCGGGAGCCCGTAGGCGTTGGTCGGCTCCTCCAGGACCGTGTACAGACTCCCACACGGACAATACTCCATCACCAACACCTTGTGACGCGTGTTCGACTGACAAACAACATCAGCGTTCACAATCACAACAGAACTGTGACGTCTGGTGTTCACAGAGAACCGGTATTACAGCTTACACACACACACACACACACACACACACACACATGAGGAAGTGAATCTGGGAAGAGTTCAGCACTGACTTGTGTTTCACTTCAGAGTTAAAGAATTACATTCTCCTGATTCTTTACTCTCCTCTCGTCATCCAAGATGTTCATGTCTTTCTTTCTTCAGTCGGAAAGAAATAAAGAAAACATTCCAGGATTTTCCTCCATATAGTGACATTTATATACTTTAGACCACACATGCTGGTCTTGCTCTCGCTGTGATGCGACACACATTACGTCATCAGGGTGAAAGGTCACGCGTGTTCCGGGTCAGAAATGTAGGATAGGGTGAAAAACTCTCATCTCATTTTCTCCTCCAACTTCACAATCGTCCGACATCGTTATTTTACCTTTTATTTATTTTGTAAATGGCGTTTGACTGGCTTTGTAAACACTAGACCTGTTCTTCCCCCTACATCACGCTTGACCTTTCAACCTGATTACGTAATGTGTGGCTTAATTAGTGGTTAAAAGTATATAAATGTGTATTTTGTTGTAAAATGTGGGCTGGTTTGTCTAGATAAGACTCTTATTCCTCGGCTGGATCGTGTCGAGACTTTGAAGCTGCACTGAAACTCACATCTGGACCTTCGACCCGTTGGACCCCATTGAAGTCACTATATGGAGGAACATCCTGGAATGTTTTCTTTATTTCTTTTCGACTGAAGAAAGACAGACGTGAACATCTTGGATGACGTGAGGAGAGTAACCCTAACTCTGAAGTGGACTAACTCTTTCCGGAGTCAGGTGTGGTCTCAGGTGTGGTCTCACCTCCTCCTCGACGGCGAAGAGCTTCACGATGTTTTTGTGGTTGAGTTTCTTCAGCACCTCGAACTCCCTCATCTGGACGTCCAGCGGCCGCAGAAAGCTCAGGTTATTAAACACTTTGACCGCGTACAGATCGCCCGTTTTCTACAGAGAGTCGAATATAAAGTTCACATCACTCAGAGTTCAGAGACATGCGCTGAGGAATCAAAACATTCACTGACTCAAAAGAATCAAAATCCCTGTGTGAGAGACTCAGAGTGAGGCTTTAAGAGTGAATCAGTTTTATAAATGTTTCAAATGCGTTTCTTCTTGGTTCTGTGAACGTTAAGGGAACAGTAACATTGTATCATTCTTCAAACATTATGGAACGTTACTGAATCTGATCGTTCTGAAACAAGTAGAAACATTTAAAAAAACGTTACATTTAAAAACGAACGTTCTATTAATGTTACTGGAAGAACGTTCGCTCATAACGTTCCCTGTTCTCCGGGTTCTGATCCGATGGGAATTAAACACTGATGAAGGACTCAGTCGGATGAACGAAGCCTTGATTCTCATGAACCTGAGACTGGTTTCCAGCACGCCTAACTGAGGTAAAGCCTGAGGATTGGGAGATACCTTGTGTCGGCCGCGGTACACGTTGGCCGTGGCGCCCTGACCCAGCAGGTCTGACATCATCCACAGGTAGTTCGCCGTACTCTGCATGATGACTCTGTAGATTCACCTGAAACACATCAGCACATTCATGAGGACATCTCTGAGATCATCATGTACCACCACAATCATTCAGTACTATAGTCATTTTTCAGGTATTACCCAGATAACAGGGAACGTTCCGTCAAGGTTCTTCCAGTTCGTTCAAAGTTATCTGGCCTTTAATGGAACGTTTCATTTAGACGTTTTTTAAATGTTTCTACTTGTTTCAGAACGTTCAGATTCAAAAGTAACGTTCCATAATGTTTGAAGAATGATACAATGTTACTGTAACGTTCACAGAATCAAGAAGAAACGCTTTTAAAACTGAAGGTTCACATTCAGTAATAATGTTTTCATAACTTACTGGGAACATTCGCAAAACGTTCTTAGAACTTTATTCTTTGGCTATACAGTCAAAACACACACGCCTTCAACATTCTCACATGATCACAGTTTATTCGCTATAGTTTAGAAAATGGTGATGAAATATGAGCAGAACTCAGTTGATATTTGACTGGTTTTGTCCGTCCTTCGACTGTCTCACACATGAATTATGTTGAATATCTGTCAGCTGTTAAATTTAACTACACAATTAGATAATACCAGTTTAGCTCAACCAATCACCAAGCAATGCTTCATTTTGTTCAGTCTGTGTGTAAAAAGAGCATTAGCAATTAAAGACAAAACACTTCAGCAAAACATGATCAGGTCTAAGTGTCCCAATCAGTTTTGCTCCTAAATGTCACTGGTAGTCCCTGTATGAAGAGTGTGTGGGTATAATATCTCAGTTTACTTGATTATGCTCTCCTCACTTACATAATGAACTATAGTGTCCTGATCACACTAGTGAAACATATCCAGAATGATATAGTGTCTGAGTAATGTTTGGTTTGACTGTGTTTCTTGAGTGCAATGTCGTCTCGGAACACTTTAGCTTTAATTTCGCCGGAACGATCATAACGCGCGTGTGATGACGAGGATGTTGTGAAATCAGCTGCGGGACTGTTTTGCACCGTGACGTCACAGATCTGCGGGGACTTCCCGCACCAGCGCGTGATTCTTTCGCCTTTTAGCGTGAAACTAAACTAAAAATGTCAAATCAGAGGTAAAAGGAGAAGCGAGAGAGAATCGTGAGGGTTATATCATCTGCACGGATCGTTACGACACAGAACCGAGTGAAACTGAAAGTACATCGGCTTAATAAAGTACAGTAACCGTTACATTCTGACCGAATAAAGCGGTTTATTACTGCGCTGTGACATTAGATGTGATTAACCAGATCGAGGAATATCCCGCACTGAACACAAGCATGCTTTCATTATATTACATTACATAATAAACACACATCGCATCAGTCTAAACATTGCGTTGTTCCGTCCAACATTAGAGTAAGACCGTAAACACAGATATAATAATGATGATTATATGATGTATTTAATGTCAGCATATGATGTTTATATGTTCTCACCTCGAGAGCACGAACGTCTCTTCCGTTTTCCGTGTTTTCATCACATGAGCGACACCGGGCCGTGTCGCGATCACACACTGCACACACACTCGCACTGCGACTGTAGTGTAGATGCTGTGCGCATGCGTGAAGGGTGTGTATCTACGCATTAATCAATAATGTTAATAGTCCACTCCGAGCTGAGCTTCTGAAACGTGTATCTCTACAAAGTGCCTAGTTTCACGCACTGTTTAGATTGAAGCGTATATAGTGTACACTGCGTAGTATGCACGAGTTCCAATGCGCACACAGCCATTAGACAACCGTAAATGTCGTATTAGAGGAGAACGGGAACTGTTGCATGGATGGGGATAGTTTATGGGATATTTTTTTGTTCTTCAAAACTTTTTATTTTGTTTTGTTTTGAGATTATAACAGCAGACGTCCTTTCTCAGACATGTTGTTTCTCAGTGGTGGATGTGGATTTTGTTATATTTTTGTAGTGTGCAAGTGTGATGGTGTATCGGTAGGGGGCGCTGCTCAGAAAAGTGAATATCTATATGTGTACTTATACATATAATACGAATATGACTATAACATAAATATAAAGTGAGTCATCATTAGTCATCACTAGTGGCTCTATAATAATAAACCGTGATAATAAATCATAATAAACCATAAACCCTCTACATTCGAGTCGTGTTGTGTGTATGAGCCGTGTTGATTTGCTGGTGTCGGCGAGAGCAGAGTGGCGCAGCGGAAGCGTGCTGGGCCCATAACCCAGAGGTCGATGGATCGAAACCATCCTCTGCTAATTTTTTTGCTTTTATATGTTATAACAAATCTGACAGATGACATGACCACCCAGTATTAAGCACGTGACATATATTAATGAAATAAACATTTGATGAATTCGAACTAGAACCATAATAATGTTTTTAATGAAGTAACACTGGCCATACACTACAAATGATTACTATGTATATATTGTTTATATGTTTTGTATTTGTTCTAACGTTTTGAGAACATAATTAAAGACACATATCTTTGAACGAACGTTCTATTAATGTCACTGGAAGAACGTTTGTTCATAATGTTGCCCGAACTTTCTGAGAACGTTTCCTGTAGGATGGGTGTCTCTGAGACAATGCATTGTTAATGTAAAATATTATAAGGGAACAGGCCTTATGAAGGTGTATAAAGAGAGGAGTGTTATTTACACACACACTCACACACACACTTTAGTTCACCGATCACACACACAGTCACACACATCTTTTGTTCTGCTCTTTGAAATACCCAAATTATAAATCAACTTCAGTGTTTGAAATGAATATGGTTTCATATTTCCAGCTGGTGTTGTGAATGTTGAGGATATGTGTGTTTGTCCAATGCTTTATTTGGAATAAAGCATTTTTAATAATCATTATTATGGTAATAGATACAGATAGACTGGTGTGTGTAGGCTATATGTTAAAACACTGTGGTATCAAATCTTCACACATATTCTAATTTGTTACACTGTTAATTTGTACAATTAATTCAATTTGTACATTTAAATTTAACTTATGTTATAATATTGTATTATTTTGATGTCTTTATAATTATTCTATGTATTCCAAGCTTTGGCAATAATGTATTATGTACAGTCATGTAATTTAGAATTTGAATTTAGACAGACAGACAGACAGACAGACGGACAGATAGATAGATCACAGTTGTCATCGTTTACACACAACGACTCAAAACTGTTCACACTTATTTCTAATGATGAGACCAAACGACTGTACAAAATACAAATCAGTTCAGAGTCACAAAACTCAAAATGTTGCACTAATGTTGATCCCAATAATGGATGGAAACAATATAAGAGGGAGAGGAGGAAGAGTGTGTGTATAAGAGTATGTGTGTAAGAGGAGGAAGAGGATGAGTATAAGAGTATGTGTATAAGAGGTGGTGGATGAGGAGGAGGAGGAGGACAAGGAAGAGGAGGAGGAAGAGGACGAGTATAAGAGGAGGAAGAGTGTGTGTGTGTAAGAGGAAGAGTGTGTGTAAAAGGAGGAGGAGTGTGTGTGTAAGAGGAGGAAGAGGATGAGTATAAGAGTATGTGTAAGAGGAGGTGGATGAGGAAGAGGAGGATGAGGAAGAGCAGGTGTGTGTAAGAGGAGGTGGAGGAGGATGAGGAAGAGCAGGTGTGTGTAAGAGGAGGTGGATGAGGAGGAAGAGGAGGATGAGGAAGAGCAGGTGTGTGTAAGAGGAGGAGGATGAGGAAGAGCAGGTGTGTGTAAGAGGAGGTGGATGAGGAAGAGGTGGATGAGGAAGAGCAGGTGTGTTTAAGAGGAGGTGAAGGAGGAGGATGAGGAAGAGCAGGTGTGTGTAAGAGGAGGTGGATGAGGAAGAGGAGGATGAGGAAGAGCAGGTGTGTGTAAGAGGAGGTGGATGAGGAGGAAGAGGAGGATGAGGAAGAGCAGGTGTGTGTAAGAGGAGGTGGATGAGGAAGAGGAGGATGAGGAAGAGCAGGTGTGTGTAAGAGGAGGTGGATGAGGAAGAGGAGGAGGAGGAAGATCAGGTGTGTGTAAGAGGAGGTGGATGAGGAGGAAGAGGAGGATGAGGAAGAGCAGGTGTGTGTAAGGGGAGGTGGATGAGGAAGAGCAGGTGTGTGTAAGAGGAAGAGTGTGTGTAAGAGGAGGAAGAGTGTGTGTGTAAGAGGAGGAAGAGGATGAGTATAAGAGTATGTGTAAGAGGAGGTGGACAAGGAAGAGGAGGAAGAGCAGGTGTGTGTAAGAGGAAGAGTGTGTGTAAGAGGAGGAAGAGTGTGTGTGTAAGAGGAGGAAGAGGATGAGTATAAGAGTATGTGTAAGAGGAGGTGGACGAGGAAGAGGAGGATGAGGAAGAGCAGGTATGTGTAAGAGGAGGTGAAGGAGGAAGAGGAGGATGAGGAAGAGCAGGTGTGTGTAAAAGGAGGTGAAGGAGGAAGAGGAGGATGAGGAAGAGCAGGTGTGTGTAAGAGGAGGTGGATGAGGAAGAGGAGGATGAGGAAGAGCAGGTGTGTGTAAGAGGAGGTGAAGGAGGAAGAGTGTGTATATAAGAGGAGGTGAACGAGGAAGAGGAGGATGAGGAAGAGCAGGTGTGTCTAAGAGGAGGTGAAGGAGGAAGAGGAGGATGAGGAAGAGCAAGTGTGTGTAAGAGAAGGTGGATGAGGAAGAGGAGGATGAGGAAGAGCAGGTGTGTGTAAGAGGAGGTGAAGGAGGAAGAGGAGGATGAGGAAGAGCAGGTGTGTGTAAAAGAACGGTGAAGGAGGAAGAGGAGGATGAGGAAGAACAGGTGTGTGTAGGAGGAGGTGGATGAGGAGGAGGAGGATGAGGAAGAGGAGAATGAGGAAGAGTGTGTATATAAGAGGAGGTGAACGAGGAAGAGGAGGATGAGGAAGAGCAGAATTGTTCATCTAGAGTCTTACTGTAACACTCTTCATCTACAGTCTTACTGTACATGCTCTTCATCTACAGTCTTTACTGTAACGTTCTTCATCTAGTCTTTACTGTAACGCTCTTCATCTACAGTCTTTACTGTAACGCTCTCTTTACTGTAACACTCTTCATCTACAGTCTTTACTGTAACGCTCTCTTTACTGTAACGCTCTTCATCTAGAGTCTTTACTGTAACGCTCTTCATCTAGAGTCTTACTGTAACGCTCTTCATCTAGAGTCTTTACTGTAACGCTCTTCATCTACAGTCTTACTGTACATGCTCTTCATCTACAGTCTTTACTGTAACGTTCTTCATCTAGTCTTTACTGTAACGCTCTTCATCTACAGTCTTTACTGTAACGCTTTTCATCCACAGTCTTTACTGTAACGCTCTCTTTACTGTAACACTCTTCATCTACAGTCTTTACTGTAACGCTCTTCATCTACAGTCTTTACTGTAACGCTCTTCATCTAGAGTCTTACTGTAACGCTCTTCATCTACAGTCTTTACTGTAACGCTCTTCATCTACAGTCTTTACTGTAACGTTCTTCATCTAGTCTTTACTGTAACGCTCTTCATCTACAGTCTTTACTGTAACGCTTTTCATCCACAGTCTTTACTGTAACGCTCTCTTTACTGTAACACTCTTCATCTACAGTCTTTACTGTAACGCTCTTCATCTACAGTCTTTACTGTAACGTTCTTCATCTAGTCTTTACTGTAACACTCTTCATCTACAGTCTTTACTGTAACGCTTTTCATCCACAGTCTTTACTGTAACGCTCTCTTTACTGTAACACTCTTCATCTACAGTCTTTACTGTAACGCTCTTCATCTACAGTCTTTACTGTAACGCTCTTCATCTAGAGTCTTACTGTAACGCTCTTCATCTAGAGTATTTACTGTAACGCTCTTCATCTAGAGTCTTACTGTAACGCTCTTCATCTAGAGTCTTTACTGTAACGCTCTTCATCTAGAGTCTTTACTGTAACGCTCTTCATCTACAGTCTTTACTGTAACGCTCTTCATCTAGAGTCTTACTGTAACGCTCTTCATCTAGAGTATTTACTGTAACGCTCTTCATCTAGAGTCTTACTGTAAAGCTCTTCATCTAGAGTCTTTACTGTAACGCTCTTCATCTAGAGTCTTTACTGTAACGCTCTTCATCTAGAGTCTTTACTGTAACGCTCTTCATCTAGAGCAGGGGTGGGCAAACTTTTTGGCTCAAGGGCCACACTGGGTTTTAAAATTTGACAGAGGGCCGGCCACTGTACATGCCGGCTGTACATGTACACTGTACGTGCCACTGTACATGCTCTTCATCTAGAGTCTTTACTGTAACGCTCTTCATCTACAGTCTTTTTTTATTTTATTTTTTTTTATTTTTATTTTTTTATTCATTTAGCTGACGCTTTTATCCGAAGCGACTTACAATTGCTATATATGTCAGAGGTCGCACGCCTCTGGAGCAACTAGGGGTTAAGTGTCTTGCTCAGGGACACATTGGTGTCTCACAGTGGATTCGAACCCGGGTCTCTCACACCAAAGGCATGTGTCTTATCCATTGCGCCACCACCACAGTCTTACTGTACATGCTCTTCATCTACAGTCTTTACTGTAACGTTCTTCATCTAGTCTTTACTGTAACGTTCTTCATCTAGTCTTTACTGTAACACTCTTCATCTACAGTCTTTACTGTAACGCTTTTCATCTACAGTCTTTACTGTAACGCTCTCTTTACTGTAACACTCTTCATCTACAGTCTTTACTGTAACGCTCTTCATCTAGAGTCTTACTGTAACGCTCTTCATCTAGAGTCTTTATTGTAACGCTCTTCATCTACAGTCTTACTGTACATGCTCTTCATCTACAGTCTTACTGTACATGCTCTTCATCTACAGTCTTTACTGTAACGTTCTTCATCTAGTCTTTACTGTAACGCTCTTCATCTACAGTCTTTACTGTAACGCTTTTCTTCTACAGTCTTTACTGTAACGCTCTCTTTACTGTAACACTCTTCATCTACAGTCTTTACTGTAACACTCTTCATCTAGAGTCTTACTGTAACGCTCTTCATCTAGAGTCTTTACTGTAACGCTCTTCATCTAGAGTCTTACTGTAAAGCTCTTCATCTAGAGTCTTTACTGTAACGCTCTTCATCTCTTTACTGTAACGCTCTTCATCTAGAGCAGGGGTGGGCAAACTTTTTGGCTCAAGGGCCACACTGGGTTTTAAAATTTGACAGAGGGCCGGCCCAGTAGCAGATTATGAAACACGATCTCATGAAAGTGCCTATCTATACCACAAATTTTATTTCTCGTGCCATTTATACGCCAATAATGTTTTTTGCGTGCATATGCTACGCACTGTAAACCCCTTGGTTAGGATTAGGGGTGCGGAGTGCGTGCCTATTACACGCCATAAAGTGCGTATCATATGCACGCGAAAACTGCGTATCATAAGTAGGCTACTACAAATACAATTCGTGGTATTCGTACTTTCATGAGATCGGGCTGAGCAAACACATTTACGTTGTGGCAATGTCTGCGCGAAATTCAACAACTGATAATTATAGCCTATACTTTTTAAATATTGTTTATCCTTATTATTATTTAAAGCAGCACTCAGTAGCTTCGGGATTTCTTCGCTGTATTTTCGCTTTTTGCTCGCAGGTTTCTCTCTAGAGCTCCCCCCACAGCTTCGGAATAGATATTTGACAACACTGTTGTAAAAACTCGTTGTTGATTCTCAGACACCAGAGGCTATAGATCAACGACATCAAAGCAGATGGGACATTCTTTAAAACGTCTTCTTCATTCGGGTTCGGACAGCGTGAGGGAGCGCAATAATGACAGCATTTTAGCAGATTTCTTTTGGCCGTAAAGCAATTGTTTACATCGCGAGACCTGATATCACGCAAGACTTCCTGACGCAGCGGCCGGCGGCCCGCCGGCTCAAAGTTGCAAGTGCGTATTTTCCGCTCACGGGCACCAGGGGGGTGCGAAACGACCACCATTCAACCCGAAATAAGTAATATAACCATTCCAATGACTCCGAAGCTGTTCAGTTAAGGTAAAAAAAAGTTACTTAGTTCACCTTTAATGGGCCTAACAGTAAATTAGAAACAAAACACCTGCAAGTGTACACTTAGAAGAGTAAAAATGACAGAAATTAATTCAACTTTATTAAAACTGCATATGGCAATCAATTTGCACTTCCAAAAGTCATACATTTGTGGAAAAAAACGAAATAAACGAATATACAAATTTATTTTTAAGTATAATAAAATAAAACATAAAAAAGCAAAGGCAGATCAGAACATTTCATGAACAAAACCGGGTTCTGTACATGGCAGACAGGGGAGCGCGGTCGAAAGCCAGGCGATAAAGGTCGGTAAACGGAATCAGTCAGGATACGTCCACAAATCCAGAGGAGCAAAGAAACTAAATAGCAGACAAATCAAAGGAAAAACTAAACAGGTGTGCAAGCGGTTACCAAACATTTTTTCCAAAAAAGGAAAAAACATTAACGTGCAACAAGTCTATGCGCTTAAGTGTCTGTCTGTTTGGTTTCCATGGTGATGCGTCATTGCTTGTTACGTGACACACTGCAGCCACAACAGCTCTGAATGAATGATGATCTGCTTTTATGTCATTTTTCCTTTTTTACATTTGTTAGCTATGACATGAAATATCTGATATTCCGATTGTCAAATATATGCAACGCAATTGCATAAAGACGGGCCGGATTAAACAGCCTAACCCCTGATCTAGAGTCTTACTGTAACGCTCTTCATCTAGAGTCTTTACTGTAATGCTCTTCATCTAGAGTCTTTACTGTAACGCTCTTCATCTAGAGTCTTTACTGTAACGCTCTCTTTACTGTAACGCTCTTCATCTAGAGTCTTACTGTAACGCTCTTCATCTAGAGTCTTTACTCTAACGCTCTTCATCTAGAGTCTTACTGTAACGCTCTTCATCTAGAGTCTTTACTGTAACGCTCTTCATCTAGAGTCTTACTGTAACGCTCTTCATCTAGAGTCTTTACTGTAACGCTCTTCATCTAGAGTCTTTACTGTAACGCTCTTCATCTAGAGTCTTACTGTAACGCTCTTCATCTAGAGTCTTTACTGTAACGCTCTTCATCTAGAGTCTTTACTGTAACGCTCTTCATCTAG
This sequence comes from Leuciscus leuciscus, assembly GCF_965113295.1. Taxonomy (NCBI): domain Eukaryota; kingdom Metazoa; phylum Chordata; class Actinopteri; order Cypriniformes; family Leuciscidae; genus Leuciscus; species Leuciscus leuciscus. The sequence goes on from NC_138728.1 coordinate 358,424, forward strand.
AGTCTTACTGTAACGCTCTTCATCTAGAGTCTTTACTGTAACGCTCTTCATCTAGAGTCTTTACTGTAACGCTCTTCATCTAGAGTCTTTACTGTAACGCTCTTCATCTAGAGTCTTACTGTAACGCTCTTAATACTGTAACGCTCTTCATCTAGAGTCTTTACTGTAACGCTCTTCATCTAGAGTCTTTACTGTAACGCTCTTCATCTAGAGTCTTACTGTAACGCTCTTCATCTAGAGTCTTTACTGTAACACTCTTCATCTAGAGTCTTTACTGTAACACTCTTCATCTAGAGTCTTTACTGTAACGCTCTTCATCTAGAGTCTTACTGTCACGCTCTTCATCTACAGTGTTTACTGTAACGCTCTTCATCTAGAGGCTTTACTGTAACGCTCTTCATATAGAGTCTTTACTGTAACGCTCTTCATCTACAGTGTTTACTGTAACGCTCTTCATCTACAGTGTTTACTGTAACGCTCTTCATCTAGAGTCTTTACTGTAACGCTCTTCATCTACAGTGTTTACTGTAACGCTCTTCATCTAGAGTCTTTATTGTAACACTCTTCATCTAGAGTCTTTACTGTAACGCTCTTCATCTACAGTGTTTACTGTAACCTCTGACCTCTGCAGTGGGTCACTGTATCATCACAGTGAATATACAGACATTCGATGGGCCAACTATACAATATCCAGTTCAACACGCTGTCATTACTAAACTTTTTTACTTAATTGGAAAACTAGTTTACTTTGTTACAAAATACTTTTTTTCTTGTAACTGCATGCTTTGGATTCGGTGTTCTCCATTTGCTTATGCAGTGTCTAACGAATGATCTGCAGTGTTTATAATATTGACTGATGTGTGTTTGTATGATCTGAGAGCATTGTTTGATTTTGCCAGAAGAGTCAGAGGTTCTGTGAATGCGGTTTGAAAATAAATTTTTGTGTTTAAGGTTTTGTGAAAATCAGTGATGATGGTTTCAAGAAATTTGTTTTAGCAATTGAGATAAACTGTAATTTGAATGGCGCGTTCACCTGCGCGCTCAGGTGAGATTACGCGTGTGCGCGCGTGGAGGCGCTGGTGGGTCGCGCGCTGCGCGTGTGTCAGTGAGGCGGAGTGCGACTCAAACTCACACAAGCGACTGTTCATTTTGTCATTAAACCGAAAAACTCACTGACAGTCACTCGACGAGCCGTGTGTTTGTGCTTCTGTCATGCGGTAAAGCGAGGAGAAACACAGAAACAGGTGAGCGTGTTACACACACAAACACACTCACACACTTGTATTTGTAAATTGTAGATTGTGTATAACGTTACATGTACTGGCGGTGTTTGTACATTTATTCCATTTAAACGCGAATAACAGCTCGTTCGTCCTCATGGCTGTGTTTTTGTGTTTGTTATTGTGTTTATTTTGTTGTGTGCTGATCACGGTCATGTTCCGTTTGCTGGTTTAATGGGCGCGCGCGGTAAATACTGTCTCGGTTGCCATGGCAGAGCCTGTCACGCGCAGGTACCAGCACGCGCCTCAATTCATGCATTAATATTAGTGCTGAGATCAGACTTCATTAATACATCACTGTAGTTGTGTTTATATCACTGCTGAGATCAGACTTTATTAATACATCACTGCAGTTGTGTTTATATCACTGCTGAGATCAGACTTCATTAATACATCACTGCAGTTGTGTTTATATCACTGCTGAGATCAGACTTTATTAATACATCACTGCAGTTGTGTTTATATCACTGCTGAGATCAGACTTCATTAATACATCACTGCAGTTGTGCTTATATCACTGCTGAGATCAGACTTTATTAATACATCACTGCAGTTGTGTTTATATCACTGCTGAGATCAGACTTCATTAATAAATCACTGCAGTTGTGCTTATATCACTGCTGAGATCAGACTTTATTAATACATCACTGCAGTTGTGTTTATATCACTGCTGAGATCAGACTTTATTAATACATCACTGCAGTTGTGTTTATATCACTGCTGAGATCAGACTTCATTAATACATCACTGCAGTTGTGTTTATATCACTGCTGAGATCAGACTTCATTAATACATCACTGCAGTTGTGTTTATATCACTGCTGAGATCAGACTTTATTAATACATCACTGCAGTTGTGTTTATATCACTGCTGAGATCAGACTTTATTAATACATCACTGCAGTTGTGTTTGTATCACTGCTGAGATCAGACTTTATTAATACATCACTGCAGTTGTGTTTATATCACTGCTGAGATCAGACTTTATTAATACATCACTGCAGTTGTGTTTATATCACTGCTGAGATCAGACTTTAATACATCACTGCAGTTGTGTTTATATCACTGCTGAGATCAGACTTTATTAATACATCACTGCAGTTGTGTTTATATCACTGCTGAGATCAGACTTTATTAATACATCACTGCAGTTGTGCTTAAATCACTGCTGAGATCAGACTGTAATACATCACTGTAGTTGTGTTTATATCACTGCTGAGATCAGACTTTATTAATACATCACTGTAGTTGTGTTTATATCACTGCTGAGATCAGACTTTATTAATACATCACTGTAGTTGTGTTTATATCACTGCTGAGATCAGACTTTATTAATACATCACTGCAGTTGTGTTTATATCACTGCTGAGATCAGACTTCATTAATACATCACTGCAGTTGTTTATATCACTGCTGAGATCAGACTTTATTAATACATCACTGCTGAGTTGTGCTTATATCACTGCTGAGATCAGACTTTATTAATACATCACTGCTGAGTTGTGTTTATATCACTGCTGAGATCAGACTTTATTAATACATCACTGCTGAGTTGTGTTTATATCACTGCTGAGATCAGACTTTATTAATACATCACTGCTGAGTTGTGCTTATATCACTGCTGAGATCAGACTTTATTAATACATCACTGTAGTTGTGTTTATATCACTGCTGAGATCAGACTTTATTAATACATCACTGTAGTTGTGTTTATATCACTGCTGAGATCAGACTTTATTAATACATCACTGCTGAGTTGTGCTTATATCACTGCTGAGATCAGACTTTATTAATACATCACTGCAGTTGTGTTTATATCACTGCTGAGATCAGACTTTATTAATACATCACTGTAGTTGTGTTTATATCACTGCTGAGATCAGACTTTATTAATACATCACTGTAGTTGTGTTTATATCACTGCTGAGATCAGACTTTATTAATACATCACTGCTGAGTTGTGCTTATATCACTGCTGAGATCAGACTTTATTAATACATCACTGCAGTTGTGTTTATATCACTGCTGAGATCAGACTTTATTAATACATCACTGCAGTTGTGCTTATATCACTGCTGAGATCAGACTTTATTAATACATCACTGTAGGTGTGTTTATATCACTGCTGAGATCAGACTTTATTAATACATCACTGCAGTTGTGTTTATATCACTGCTGAGATCAGACTTTATTAATACATCACTGCTGAGTTGTGCTTATATCACTGCTGAGATCAGACTTTATTAATACATCACTGCAGTTGTGTTTATATCACTGCTGAGATCAGACTTTATTAATACATCACTGCTGAGTTGTGCTTATATCACTGCTGAGATCAGACTTTATTAATACATCACTGCAGTTGTGTTTATCACTGCTGAGATCAGACTTTATTAATACATCACTGTAGTTGTTTATATCACTGCTGAGATCAGACTTTATTAATACATCACTGCAGTTGTGTTTATATCACTGCTGAGATCAGACTTTATTAATACATCACTGCAGGTTGTGTTTATATCACTGCTGAGATCAGACTTTATTAATACATCACTGCAGTTGTGTTTATATCACTGCTGAGATCAGACTTTATTAATACATCACTGCAGTTGTGTTTATATCACTGCTGAGATCAGACTTTATTAATACATCACTGCAGTTGTGCTTATATCACTGCTGAGATCAGACTTTATTAATACATCACTGCAGTTGTGTTTTATATCACTGCTGAGATCAGACTTTATTAATACATCACTGCAGTTGTGCTTATATCACTGCTGAGATCAGACTTTATTAATACATCACTGCAGTTGTGTTTATATCACTGCTGAGATCAGACTTCATTAATACATCACTGCAGTTGTGTTTATATCACTGCTGAGATCAGACTTCATTAATACATCACTGCAGTTGTGTTTATATCACTGCTGAGATCAGACTTCATTAATACATCACTGCAGTTGTGCTTATATCACTGCTGAGATCAGACTTTATTAATACATCACTGCAGTTGTGTTTATATCACTGCTGAGATCAGACTTCATTAATACATCACTGCAGTTGTGTTTATATCACTGCTGAGATCAGACTTCATTAATACATCACTGCAGTTGTGTTTATATCACTGCTGAGATCAGACTTTATTAATACATCACTGCAGTTGTGTTTATATCACTGCTGAGATCAGACTTTATTAATACATCACTGCAGTTGTGTTTATATCACTGCTGAGATCAGACTTTATTAATACATCACTGCAGTTGTGCTTATATCACTGCTGAGATCAGACTATTGTCTGTATAGAATAACGCTGATTTTGCACGTTCTGAACCTTGAATGTAAATCCTCTGGATTCTGAGAAGCACTAATGTGAGGTGGTTCTGCGTAGGGAAGTGAATGGTTAACGGCTCTTAATAGGGACGTAAGACGGTGTCTCTCCAGTGAGTTTCAGTAATTGGTGTTATGGGTAGTGCAGGTCCCAGTGCCACAGGGTTAAATATGGAGCCATGTTACATAACCACTCATGTTTCCATTAATTTCATTGAGCTGTGGTGTTATTTCAGCTAGTCCTGTGAGTTTAGACCCAAACGTGAGGCTTCTCTGATGTAGATGAGACACTAGGCTATTCATTAGGGGTGTAACATTATATCGTGTCACAATATTTGGCAATACAAATATGTATCGTGGAAAGTTCACCCAAAATGAAAATTTACACAGTTTCAGTGTAACTACTAGGCTATATATAATGTTAAATATAATGCATAATAATTAAATGGGGGAATATTTGTGGGTCCTGATGATGCCAAATGTCTTAAATAATCAGTAAAAAGTGGCCTACATTATTTTAAATATATCTATCCAGTGACAGAATGACTAAAATAATTCTGTTTTCAGCTTCAGGATCATGAATATTGTTATTCTGTTGTCTCTATTGTCCTGTGCTTTGGGTTTCCAGTCCAAGTCCAAGCCTATTCATTTACACCCACAATGTAATATCAAATTTAGCATTTTGATCAATAGTACATTTTTTGTGAACCTTTTACAAAAATGTCTTGGAGTATCGCAGTAATATGGTGAGTATACATCGTGACATGAGGGTATCGTTACACACAACTATCATTCGTCAGTTCATCTGTGCTGCACAATCACATCATCAGCATCTGTCAGTGTTATGGAAAGAGGTTTGCTCTGTAATGGAGGACAGAACAGATCTGAGAGGTTAAAAACAGCATCTCTTCTGGGACTCCAGGATCATGTGAAACCGAGGCCTGTGATTCGGCTGGAGTATTTCTGGATGTTTGTGTTGTTGGTCTGTGAGCACGTTTACTGTAGTGACGCCTGCTGGTTTCAGTCACTACTATATCATGTCTTTGGCAGCTCATTGTGAAGTGATTATGGCGTTTTGCGAGAGACTGAACCCGAGCCGATGGGTTTGGTGTCACACAGATTGTTCAGGCGTGATTGAAGCGTTTGCTGCTGAGAACTCTGGGTAATGTTTAGTGGAGGCTTGAGTCTCTGGAGGGTTTCTGGAGGAACATCATGCGGCTCTCTGGAGTTTTGGATTGTTTTACTCAGTTCCTCGGTCTCTTATCTTTCTCTTCATTTTGCAAATCTGCAAATTAGTCTCCAGTGAAGTTTGCGTCCTTGATTCTGTTATTTTCCTGTTTTCTCTGAAGTTTGACCAAGAGCGAAACACTTCTCATATCTGTGTGATTCTGATGTGTCGCCACAGGGTCGAGCTGATTTAAAAAGGGAGGGGATGGGGGGCGAGGAAGGGCGAGGAAGGAGGCAAAAAAATAAAAAAATAAAAATATATCATCAATTTCTTTTTAAATCCTTCTAATAATAATAATAATGTGGAGCTGATGCGTGTGCTTCTGATCAGCCCAAACCAGTCTGGCCGAGCGCAGTGTTTACTTCTGCCTTATCTACAGCCATAACCTCCTTTATTGTCTCTATTCATAGCTCAGGAGAACACAATGATCCCGCTTCTCTTACTTCCCGTGTGTGAGCGCACAATCCAGAGCAGAAGCGCCTCAGATACATCCAGTTT
>NC_138728.1:369755-374755 GCF_965113295.1 Leuciscus leuciscus
CTTCAAACATTATGAGAATGTTACTTTTGAATGTTCTCTGAACAGTAACATTGTAACAGTAACATCGTAACAGTAACATTAACATTAAAATAGTAACAGCAACATAGTAGGCTATTAGAAATAGTAACAGTAACAGTAGCATAGTAACAGTAACATCGTAACAGTAACATAGTAACAGTAAAATAGTAGGCTATTAGCAATAGTAACATAGTAACAGTAAAATAGTAGGCTATTAGCAATAGTAACATAGTAACAGTAAAATAGTAGGCTATTAGTAATAGTAACAGTAAAATAGTAGGCTATTAGCAATAGTAACATAGTAACAGTAACATAGTAACAGTAAAATAGTAGAGGCTATTAGTAACAGTAACATAGTAACAGTAACATAGTAACAGTAAAATAGTAGGCTATTAGTAATAGTAACATAGTAACAGTAACATAGTAACAGTAAAATAGTAGGCTATTAGAAATAGTAACATAGTAACAGTTACATAGTAACAGTAAAATAGTAGGCTATTAGCAATAGTAACATAGTAACAGTAAAATAGTAGGCTATTAGCAATAGTAACATAGTAACAGTAACATAGTAACAGTAAAATAGTAGGCTATTAGCAATAGTAACATAGTAACAGTAAAATAGTAGGCTATTAGCAATAGTAACATAGTAACAGTAACATAATAACAGTAAAATAGTAGGCTATTGTAATAGTAACATAGTAACAGTAACATAGTAACAGTAAAATAGTAGGCTATTAGTAATAGTAACATAGTAACAGTAACATAGTAACATTAACAGTAACATAGTAACAGTAACAGTAACATTAACAGTAACATAGTAACACTAACAGTAACATTAACAGTAACATAGTAACATTAACAGTAACATAGTAACATTAACAGTAACATAGTAACATAGTAACACTAACAGTAACATTAACAGTAACATAGTAACATAGTAACACTAACAGTAACATAGTAACACTAACAGTAACATTAACAGTAACATAGTAACATTAACAGTAACATAGTAACATTAACAGTAACATAGTAACATTAACAGCAACATAGTAACATTAACAGTAACATAGTAACACTAACAGTAACATTAACAGTAACATAGTAACATTAACAGTAACATTAACAGTAACATAGTAACACTAACAGTAACATAGTAACACTAACAGTAACATGAACAGTAACATAGTAACATTAACAGTAACAGTAACATAGTAACATTAACAGTAACAGTAACATATTAACATTAACAGTAACAGTAACATATTAACATTTAAGACCAGATCACTTTAAATGAACATTCTATTAAGAACGTTTGTTCATAACTTTGAATGTTCCCTGTTAGCTGGGTTTACTGTAATATTATACTTTAACATAATTCAAATAATGTCATTATTTGTTCAGCGACCCGTTAATGTCAAGTCAAGTCAAGTCAAGTTTATTTGTATAGCGCTTTTCACAATACAGATTGCATCAAAGCAGCTTCACAGTATTAAATTAAAATAATACAACAAAGTTTGTTTCAAGAGGAATTTATTGATTGATAAAATTAAATTAAATATCCCCAAAATATCCCCAACTGAGCAAGCCAAAGGCAACAGTGGCAAGGAACCGAAAAACTCCATCAAGTGACCTAATGGTGTCCTAAAACTCCATCAGGTGCCTTAATGGAGAAAAAAAAAACCTTGGGAGAACCCAGGCTCAGTCGGGGGCCAGTTCTCCTCTGGCATTGGATAGAGGCCGGATTGTAGTTTGAACTGTAGGATTATATGAATGCCTGGCTGAAGAGATGCGACTTTAATCTAGTTTTAAACTGGGAGAGCGAGTCTGAGCAACGAACAGTATCAGGAAGACTATTCCAGAGTTTTGGAGCCAAATGTGAAAATGCTCTCCCTCCTTTGGTGGTTCTGGATATCCTAGGTATGACCAAAAGCCTTGAATTTAGTGATCTCAAAGAGCGCGATGGATTATAGGGCGATAGAAGATCCGTTAAATAGACTGGAGCTAAGCCGTTTAGGGCTTTATAAGTCAGTAGCAATACCTTGTAATTAATACGGAACTTTATAGGTAACCAATGCAGTGATGATAAAATCGGTGTTATATGATCATATTTTCTTGATCTCGTAAGAACTCTAGCGGCGGCATTTTGGACTAACTGTAGCTTGTTTATTGAGGATGCAGGACAACCAGCTAATAAAGCATTACAGTAATCCAGTCTCGAGGTCATGAATGCATGAACTAACTTTTCTGCATCAGAAACTGATAGCATATTACGTAGCTTAGCAATGTTTCTAAGGTGGAAAAAGGCTGTTTTTGTAACATAAGAAATATGATTTTCAAAAGACAGGTTGCAATCGAGTATAACACCCAGGTCTTTTACTGTAGAGGATAAAGTAACAGGACATCCTATGATGTTAAAGTTGTATTGTGCGAGGTTTTGTGGGCGGTTTTTTGAACCGATAAGTATTACCTCTGTCTTGTCTGGATTTAATAAAAGAAAATTACGCGTCATCCAATCTTTTATATCTTTAACACACTCTGTCAATTTGGAAAATGTAGCGTTTTCATCCGGCCGTGATGAAATATATATTTGAGTGTCATCAGCATAACAATGGAAACTAATTCCATGTTTCCTTATAATATTTCCAAGTGGCATCATATATATTGAAAATAACAGGGGGCCTAATACAGATCCCTGCGGCACTCCATAGTTTACTGGAGTTATGATCGATTTTTCTCCATTTAAATAGACAAAATGGTAGCGGTCAGATAGGTATGATTTGAACCAGCTTAGTGCTTGTCCTTGAACACCAGTATAATTTTGTAGTCGATCTAAGAGTATTGTGTGATCTATAGTATCGAACGCAGCACTAAGATCAAGTAAAACTAGTATTGAGATACAGCCTTGGTCAGAAGCTAAAAGTAAATCATTTGTGATTTTAACGAGCGCAGTTTCAGTGCTATGATGCGGTCTGAATCCAGACTGAAACTTTTCATAGATATCATTTTGTTGCAAGAAAGAGCCCAGTTGAGCGGACACCACTTTTCTAATATTTTAGACATAAATGGAAGATTTGAAATGGGTCTATAATTTGCTAGATTATTATGATCTAATTGTGGTTTCTTAATGAGAGGTTTTATAACTGCCAGTTTAAATGTTCTTGGAACATGACCTAAAGATAAAGACGAGTTAATAATATTGAGGAGAGGCTCTTCCACTACAGATAACACTTCTTTCAGTAGTTTAGTTGGTATAGGATCTAATAAACATGTTGTTGTTTTAGATGAAGTGATAAGTTTATTTAACTCTTTTTGTTCTATAGTTGTAAAGCACTGTAATTGTTCTTGCGGGGTGATAATTGAAGCTGAATTATAAGGCGCGATTGAAGATTGAACGTTTATAATTGTGGTTCTGATGCTTTCTATTTTCTCAGTGAAGTAGTTCATGAAATCATTACTACTGAACTGTAACGGGATATTTTGTTCGGGTGACGTCTGTTTATTTGTTAGTCTAGCCACGGTGTTAAATAGAAACCTTGGATTGTTTTGGTTGTTTTCTATTAGTTTGCGGAGGTGCTCAGCCCTGGCAGCTTTTAGGGCCTTTTTATAACGTGACATACTGTCTTTCCACGCGATTCTAAAGACCTCTAAATTAGTTTGTTTCCATTTACGCTCTAAAATACGGGTTTCTCTCTTTAAAACATGCGTAGTATTGTTATACCATGGTGCTTTATTTTTCTCTCTGACCTTTTTTAATTTAATAGGTGCAACCACATCCAATGTTCTAGAGAGAATGGTGCTCATAGTGCTAGTTAGTTCTTCTAGTTCATCTGTTTGTTTGGGTTCAGGCAGCAGCTGAGACAGATTAGATAAGCAATTTGAGAAATTATCTATGGTGGATGGGAGGATTGTTCTGCCTGGTTGATAACGCGACGCCGCATGACATATTACAGCAGTACGTAATATGCAAGTTACCATGTAGTGATCAGTGACTTCATCACTTTGTGGAATGATATCTATATCGGTTGGATCGGTTCCGTGTGATATAATTAAATCGAGTGTATGATTAAGACGATGAGTTGGTCCGGTGACGTTTTGCTTGACCCCAAATGAATTTAATAAATCTGTAAACGCAGCTCCTAACGCATCATTTGGATTATCTACGTGTATGTTAAAATCTCCAACAATTAATGCTTTATCGACATTGACTAATAGGTCTGAGAGAAAATCTGCAAACTCTTTTAGGAAATCAGCGTAAGGCCCTGGCGGTCTATATACGGTAGCCAAGGCTAGAGATAATAGGGATGTTTTTCTAACATCTAAGAGCGTAACATTTAGTACAAGTACTTCAAATGAAATAAACTTATAACCCGTTTTCTGAGTAACATTTAGAATATCTTTATAAATGGTTGCAACACCTCCGCCACGGCCAATCAGACGGGGCTCATGCTTATAACAGTATCCAGGAGGAGTAGACTCATTAATACCGAAATAATCATTTGGTTTAAGCCAGGTTTCAGTAAGGCAAAGTACATCGAAGCTATTATCTGTGACTATTTCATTTACAATAACTGCCTTAGGTGTGAGTGATCTAATGTTTAGAAGACCTAGCTTTAGAAATAGTTTTTGTTTACTAATAGCAACATTTTCTGTTTTAATAACAATTAGATTTTTCCTAGATCCTGCATTAGATTTATTATTTGATCTCACTAAACGAGGAATAGACACGGTTTCTATGCAATGTTCTACACTAGTATTTATATCAGTTGAATTGGTGCAGCAGAGACTATGATTTGGACTTTTGGTTACTAGTCAAAATGTGTCCCAGTCTGACCTGTATAAGAGTAACTGTGTGCTTTAAAGGGTTCAGTCACCTTTAACCCCACGCTGCTGCTGAAACTGCTTCATTTGCCTTCATAAGTTGTTTCGAGTGCTCATAAAGATCTTAATATAGCTGTGTTTAATAGGATCAGGACAGCGAGCGC
>NC_138728.1:382255-392255 GCF_965113295.1 Leuciscus leuciscus
AATTTAACTCGTCTCTGATGATGAGGGCGGGGCAACCTGTCACTCACATGAAATCAACTAACAGCAAACCACAACCATCCAATCAATTCCCGACGGTCAAAATCAAGCCCCGCCCACATTCGTTCTTGTTCCTGAAGCGGTTCGCTCGATATACGGCACAATAGAGGAGAAAAGACCAGCACAACTTCAATCAAAATGTCTAACCCCATTAGAGACGCTGCGTGTGTGTTTTCCTCCCGCAGCATCTCACCACGTTTGTGATGGACCGTAAAGAGGCCGTTCTGACCATCGAGGACGGCGTGCGGAAGCTGCGTCTGCTGGACGCTAAAGGGAAGGTGTGGACGCAGGACATGATCCTGCAGGTGGACGCCAAATCCATCAGTCTCATCGACAACGACAGCAAGGTACAGGAACACCCGTCCAGGGGTGTGTTTCCCGCACACGCCGTAACTCGTGCTTCACTGCTGTAGTACGATGCATCGCTAGAGAAATCAACTAGCTCGTCTCGACTGTTTCCCGAAACCAAATTGTCGCAAAGTGGTCGTTCAACCACGTTGGTTAATGATGTCACTCAGGTGTTTGAGTAATAACTACTGTTAATGAATCTGTTTGAGATGGAATTAACGCTAGATGTTTTGATATAAATTACAGATATGGCATCTGAGGACTATTTCTAATTTTTCTCAGTTATTTTGCTTTATTACCAGATTCAATCATAGGCTCGTTCTTACGCACTAGAGCTCGTTCACACATGCGCACTCTTCAGTAGCGGTGCTTTAAATCTCTTGACAAACCAAAAGGTGTAAATGACATTAGTATGTTTTCTAAATAAAAGACACAGATTGGGTTGTACTGAATGTTATTATCTTATTTTACTCAAGATAAGGATTTATTGAGTCCACATGTCATGCAAACTAGAAACTCTGCTTCTAACCACAGGTCGAGATCTGTCGCTGCGATGCTGTTTGCGAATGTTTGTTGGAACGATGGTTTCGGGAAACACAGACTTGTTGAACTGCTGATAACAACAGAACTTGCGACCATAGTTGGCTAACGATGCTTTTGGGAAACACACCCCAGAGCTCTGAGTGCCACACGCATGTGGACTGATCACGCATATGTGTGTGTGTGTTACAGAACGAGCTGGAGAACTTCCCCCTGGGCTCGGTCCAGCACTGCCAGGCCGTGATCAACGCCTGCGGGTACGACTCTATCCTGGCACTGGTGTGTAAGGAATCCGGTCAGGGAAAAGCAGACCTGCACCTGTTCCAGTGCGACGACATCAAGGTCAGCGTTCGTTCGTGAGTGCAGCTGTCAATCATTCCTGTCGACTCTTCATCACTAGCGTGTGTGTGCTTTGACTCCCTCAGGCCAACTTAATCCACATGGACATCGAAAGCGCCGTCAGCGATCACAAGAGCGGCAAAGTGAAGAAGAGGCCGGAGGCGCTGAAGTAAGATGATGAAGATGTTGATGATGATTATGATGGCTGTTGCCACAGTAACGCAGCATCCGTATCTCTGTGTGTGTCAGAATGATCCTGAAGAGTGACGGTACCATCCCCCCGCCCCCGGGAGGCCCCGCCCCCCTGCCTCCAGGAGCTGTCAATCAAGGAGACGGCAAGAGCCGAGTGGCCAGTTGGACTGCCTGGACCAGTGAGCAGCAGGACTGTGAGTGGATCAGGAAACACGAAGTGTGTCTGTCGTTCCCATTCCAGAGCGTGTCTCACTCTGTGTGTGTGTGTGTGTGTCGTCAGGTGATCCGCAGAGACTTTACACAGAGCTGGATGGGTCTGCTGAGATGAGTGCAGCGCAGGTGGACAGAGATGTGGTGAGTGACTTCACTGGTCATACATCTGTCTGTGTGTGTGTGTGTGTGTGTGTGTGTGTGTGGTGCAGATGGTTAAACACTGATGTGTGTTACAGCAAATCCTCAACCACGTTCTGGACGACATCGAACACTTCGTCACCAAACTGCAGAAAGCTGCCGAGGCCTTTAGTGAGCTCTCCAAACGCAAGAAAACCAAGAAGAGCAAGAAGAAAGGACCTGGAGGTGAGCGTTTCATCATCACATGATGCGTACAGATCCTCCTCTTCGTCACGAGGGTTTAATGAGTGTGTCACGAGTGTGTCACGAGTGTGTAATGAGACTGTAACAAGTGTGTCACGAGTGTGTTACGAGTGTGTAACGAGTGTGTAAGAAAACTGTAACAAGACTGTCACGAGTGTGTAACGAGACTGTAACGAGTGTGTAACGAGACTGTAACGAGTGTGTCACGAGACTGTAACGTCTCGTGTGTCACGAGACTGTAACGAGTGTGTCACGAGTGTGTCACGAGTGTGTCACGAGTGTGTAACGAGTGTGTAAGAAAACTGTAATGAGACTGTAACGAGACTGTCACGAGTGTGTAACGAGACTGTCACGAGTGTGTAACGAGACTGTCACGAGTGTGTAACGAGACTGTAACGAGTGTGTCACGAGACTGTAACGAGTGTGTCACAAGCGTGTAACGAGTGTGTAATGAGACTGTAACGAGTGTGTCACGAGTGTGTTACGAGTGTGTCACGAGTGTGTAACGAGTGTGTAAGAAAACTGTCACGAGACTGTCACGAGTGTGTAACGAGACTGTAACGAGTGTGCCACGAGACTGTAACGAGTGTGCCACGAGACTGTAACGAGTGTGTCACGAGACTAACGAGTGTGTCACAAGCGTGTAACGAGACTGTCACGAGTGTGTAATGAGACAGTCACGGGTGAGTAACGAGTTAATCGCGAGGGTGTCAAGAGGGTGTAACGAGTGTGTCACAAGTGTGTCACAAGTGTGTCATAAGTTTGTCACGAGTATATAACGGGTGAGTAACGAGTGTGTCACAAGTGTGTAACAAGTTTGTCATGAGTTTGTCACGAGTATATAACGAGTGTGTCACGAGTGTGTAACGAGTGTATAACGAGTGTGTTTGCTGTGTGTCTTTGATCAGAAGGAGTTTTGACGCTGAGAGCTAAACCTCCGTCTCAGGACGAGTTTGTCGACTGTTTCCAGAAGTTCAAACATGCCTTCAACCTGCTGGTGAGTGACGTTAACCAGGTGTAAATCAGGGATAAAATTAATATACTTACTAATGTTGAGCTGGAGAATCTCATTAATATTCTGTGTGATTGTTTGTCGTTGCAGGGGAAGTTGAAGAACCACATTCAGAACCCCACCGCTGTGGATCTGGTTCACTTCCTGTTCAATCCGCTCAGACTGGTACGTGTTCTGATGGTGTGTGTGTGTGTGTGTGTGTGTGTGTGTGTGTGTTTGTGTGTACAGTAGTGTTGTCAAAAGTACTGACTTCGGTACCAAGTTGATACAGAAATAAAGAAAATGTGAATCTTTGAGCGCTGTTGAGCAGAATCGTAAACACCTCTGATTGGCCGTTGTGTTCACGAGCTCATTAAATATGTCTGTGATTGGATACAATGATCTGCGCTTCAAAAACATGTGGTAAATATACATTAATGAGGCTCTTCAGCGAGTGCTTGCACAGATACACACAGGAGCGTTTGAAAGCAGGCGTATCAACAGATCGGTCCTGCTTTCAAAACACTTTCAAACGCTCCTGTGCGCTGATCATTGTAGCCAATCACAGACATATCCGATGAGCTCGTGAACACAACAGCCAATCAGAGGTGTTGATGATTCCGCTCAACAGCACTCAAAGATTACACCAGACACCAGACACAATCAATCAAAACTAACTTTATCTGGACAATAACTTTATTCTAGACCTGCTGTAAAGCCTAAACTATCTCTGTTACTGTAATCTCCTATTATCACTGTAAAGCTGCTGTGAAACAGTCTATATTGTTAAAGCGCTGTATAAATGAAGGTGACGTGACTTGACTCAGGTGATCCAGACATCTGGAGGGGTCGATCTGGCCAAAAGCGTCATCGTTCCCCTCCTCACCAGAGAAGCCATCGAGTTCCTGCACGCGTCGGGTTCTGTGGACGAGAGACACCTGTGGGTCACGCTGGGAGACGGCTGGACCAAGTGCAGGTACTGATGCTCTTACTCTCACACGGGCCTGAAGAACGTTATTTTGTTCAGTCTGCTAGGTTAAATCGTACTCGCTTTTTCATTAGACAACCAATCGTTTCTTCATTGAGGCTTTTTGAGAATTACTCTTGCTTAGAGTCTTGCTTCCCCTGCAACAACCGATCATAGTTTCACTAATACTTTTTGAGAATCGCTTATTCTCGCTTAGACCAATATTTAAATCTCTTAAAAGAACAAAATCGGTTACAAAAAACGTACTATCTTTAAATCAACATTTAACATGTTCTTAATAGAACAAAATGACCGATATTTAATAGAATAAAACGACCGATATTTAAATCTCTTAATAGAACAAACCAACTGATATATAATAGAATAAAACGACCGATATTTGATAGAATAAAACTGACCGATATTTAAATCTCTTAAAAGAACAAACCGACCGATATTTAATAGAATAAAGCGACCGATATTTAATAGAATAAAACTGACCGATATTTAAATCTCTTAATAGAACAAAATGACCGATATTTAATAGAATAAAACGACCGTTATTTAATAGAATAAAACTGACCGATATTTGATAGAATAAAACTGACCGATATTTGATAGAATAAAACTGACCGATATTTAATATAATTAAACTGACCGATATTTAAATCTCTTAAAAGAACAAAACGACCGATATTTAATAGAATAAAACGACCGATATTTAATAGAATAAAACTGACCGATATTTAATAGAATAAAACTGACCGATATTTGATAGAATAAAACTGACCGATATTTAATATAATAAAACTGACCGATATTTAATATAATTAAACTGACCGATATTTAAATCTCTTAAAAGAACAAAACGACCGATATTTAATAGAATAAAGCGACCGATATTTAATAGAATAAAACTGACCGATATTTAATAGAATAAAACTGACCGATATTTAATAGAATTAAACTGACCGATATTTAAATCTCTTAAAAGAACAAAACGACCGATATTTAATAGAATAAAACGACCGATATTTGATAGAATAAAACTGCCCGATATTTGATAGAATAAAACTGACCGATATTTAATATAATTAAACTGACCGATATTTAAATTTCTTAAAAGAACAAAACGACCGATATTTAATAGAATAAAGCGACCGATATTTAATAGAATAAAACTGACCGATATTTAATAGAATATAACTGGCCGATATTTGATAGAATAAAACTGACCGATATTTAAATCTCTTAAAAGAACAAAAAAACTGATATTTATTAGAATAAAACGACCGATATTTGATAGAATAAAACTGACCGATATTTGATAGAATAAAACTGACCGATATTTGATAGAATAAAACTGACCGATATTTGATAGAATTAAACTGACCGATATTTAATAGAATAAAACTGACCGATATTTGATAGAATAAAACTGACCGATATTAAAATCTCTTAAAAGAACAAAATCAGTAAATACAAAACTCACTATCTTTAAATCAACATTTAACATGTTCTTAATACAACAAAACCGACCAATATTTAATAGAATAAAATTGACCGGTATTTATTTTTCTCAATAGAATAAAACAATCGATATTTAAATCTCTTAATAGAACAAAACGACGGATATTTAAATTGGTTGATTGAACAAACCGACTGATTCACTGCAGCACTGATATATGTGATAGACAACACAATAAATTCAATATATCTAGATCTAAACCCGGAGGATTAATCATATCATTGTTATATATCACATCATCCGACTCTAAACCTTGACCGTATGACTTTCTGTAACGCTGCTCTGAAACGACTGTGAAAGCACCAGATAAACGTGACTCTTGTCTTGTGTTGAGGTTGGAGTGGCCGAAGGATCACCCGTTCCCTCGGCACACGTTGTGTTTCCGTGATGGCTGGGAGCCGCCGGTGCTAGTGTCGCGCGAGCAGGACGTAGCTCAGCTAGCAGAGACGCTCAGCGCCGCTCAAACCGACATCCACAGACCGGGAGACGGATCGCCGAGAGATGTGAGATGCTCTTCCTCCTCTAAAGCCGCGTTTCCACCCAAATTACCCGGAACAATTTCTCCCAGGAACTGCGGTGGAAACGCGGTTTAAACCTCACAGTGGGACGTAGTCTTGATGTGTTGAAGTGAAAGTGTGTTTTGTCCCGCCAGCATCCGATGCTCCAGGACTTCTCCAGCACAGACGGGTACAGTAACTCTCCTCTCAAGCGTTTGCAGGAGCTGGAGCCAGACATGGCCGTGGCTTTTAAACAGGCGCTCAGCCGACACGTAGATAGGTAACACACATCTGAGTAGGAGAACCGAACCGCACGCCCTGGAGAACCGGCTCACCGCGAGCGCTTCTGCTCTGGGTTTCTGGGCTTCTCTAAAACTCTCAGTCTGATGACCCGAGGAAAGACTCTCTTCTCTTCTCTGAGACGCTCCTCCACGGCGGCCGCGGTCTAAAACACTCATCAGTAGATTCAGCATTTACAGTGTTTAGGATGTGTTCTTCCTTAGTGCTTCTATTTCTGAAAATATATAAATATTCTTAAATCAAGATACATGTACAGGAGAGGCAAAACTACTGATATTAAGATATTAAGTCTTGTTTTCTGAAGAATGTATTGAGTTTGTTCATAGTCGGCATGAAAGGGAAGTTGTGCTGGTCTCTTCTCCTCTATTGTGTCGTATATCCGAGAGAAACGCTTCAGGAACAAGAACACATGTGGGCGGAGCTTGATTGTGTCCGTGTGGAATTGATTGGATGGTTGTGGTTTGCTATTGGCTGATCTCATGTGAGTGACAGGTTATAGCCCCGCCCACATCATCAGAGAAGAGAAGAGATGCTGCAAGAGGAACTGATTCTGATCAAAGATTATTTTTGGCAAAAAAAAAATTCTTGTTTAAGCAAAAAAACTCACAAAATGTTCATACATTTTTCAGAAAACAAGACTTCATATCTTTAAATCAACATTTAAATCTCTTAATGAAATCAAACAACCGATATTTATTTAAATCTCTTAATTCAAAGGGAGAACAACATTCCTCTTCTGACCCCATTGGCAGATATTTAATCTTGTTTTAAACAAAAACTTCCTTTATTTTGATTAAAAATCTTTTACAAAACATGACTTAAAGGTCCCGTTCTATGTGATCCCATGTTTCAAACTTTAGTTAGTGTGTAATGTTGTTGTTAGAGTATAAATAATATCTGTAAAATTATAAAGCTCAAAGTTCAATGCCAAGCGAGATATTTTATTTAACAGAAGTTGACTACAAAAAACGGCTGGATTGGACTACACCCCTCTACTTCCTTCTTTAATGACGTCACTAGAACCGTAACCTCCGCCCACAGGAACACAGGCGTATTGATGGCGAAATGTCAACAGACGTGGTTGATGTTTATCTATAATCGGATACCGCAAAAGTTTAATTCGAAGTTGTTAGCTTGCTCTGTCCTTTTCACCACGGACTGTTTTTCTAACCTGGGATAATATCAAGCAGACTTCTCTCAGCGTTTCATACTGACGAAGGGGGCAATTTCAACTATATTCCAGCAAGCGGTAAGTGATTTAATATGGAAGTAGCGATCACTCTTCACATCGTTCGTTTCTCTTAGTAGGATGAAAATAATCTTACTTAAACTGTGATTAATATACAGAAAGCGATCAAAGAACAATCCCTTTCCAATCGCCCAAGCTGTCAATCACACAGCGCGAGTTTATCTGGACTCTTGCCAAAACTCGTTATGAAATCAATGACGCTGTTACACTGCACAACGAAGCTCTTACTGTATTTATATACCTCATGTTTGCATTGGTGAAATCATTAGTGATAGTGCAGAAACTGCGTTGCAATGATAAGATCTTTCACGCGATCAACAGGCTGTCATCTATGGAAGCAGATTAGTCTCAAATATAATTCACGCAAAAAACATGATTCACAAATGCGTAGACAATTTCACATGCATGAAACCTAATTCACGTGCACACAAAAAAAATCCACGTGCGTGAAAAAAATATATATTCACAAAAAGCAATTCACATGCGCAAAATAAAATTATATACTCATAAAATACATTTCACAAATGCAAAACACAATTTGTAGATATACAACTGTGCACAAAAACCTTTGAATGTTTAAAATGTACGAGTGTATTCTTGCATTTGAATGTGCAAATCGTCATTCACGTACGAATCGCCTTAGATATGTGTGTGTGTGTTTTTGAGACTTTCCTGGCAGCATAACACTCGTAACACAGAGCAGTCGTACTCTTTAGCCAATCAGATTTAAGCTTATCAATCGACCAATCAGTATCACGTGAGGGCGGGCCTACCTACATGTTACGTCATCAGCTTTCGACCAGTTCATGACTGAGCAGAGGTAAGTGCAGTTAATCGTTCATTTCTGTGTTAACTGAAGTTAATAAAGTTTGAGATCAGTTGAAGGCAGCAATAGTTTATGAACTATTAACTGATGTAAGCAAGTGTTGTTGTAATCAGATGTCCCATATCGTGTCAAAAATGAAGAAGAATGATGCTTGTTTTGTTGTATGAAGGTACAGACAGCTCTCACAGTACAGCTACAATCACGCTAATGATTGCAAAACAATCATCTATGGTCAATACCCATCGAGATTGTTCTTTAAATAGTGAATAGACCTATTTTAATGAGCACCCAGTGTTTTTGCCATTTGTGTATGATGTTAAATTATTATTAACACTTGTTTCCCTGCATTTTATCAGGATTACTCACCTTTGGTGTGACATCTGGATAGCAGTCACGAACATCTTAATTCATGTTGTTTCTTAATTCTCTTTTATACTTTATTTTTTATTTTTATTTATGTCTTAATTGGTAACAGTTTATTAAAACGTTTCATTAGTTAACATGAACTAATAATGAACTGCACGTGAACAGCCTTTATTATTTTTTATTAAAGTTAACATTTACTAATACTTCATTAAAATCTTGTTAACATTAGTAAATGCACTGTAAACTAACAATGAACAGCTGTATTTTTAACTAACGTTAATAAAGATTAACAAACACAGCAACAAATGTATTGCTCATGGTTATTTAATACATGAACTAATGTTAACTAAGTTATTGTACCTTATTGTAGAGTGTTAGCAATATATTCAACATGCATTTCCTTATGTTTTGTGCTGTATTGTCATCGCAAGGTTTTTAAATAAGGTTTTTTATTGTCATCTTAAGGTCTCAGGACAATATTGTGAAGCATTCATTTTACTTTGCCTATAGTAAAATAGACAAATCTGATTTTATGCTGATGAGACAAAGGTACTTATCATAGAGAGGCAATTAAGATTATGCGACTAAGATTACTCAGTAAACTCTATTCAAATACCATCACTTAATTCCCCACGTCCTCTGTCTGCAACTCTTGTACTATAGGGTTTTAGTACTTTAAATATCAGGACAAAATCTTATATGTCCTAACAGAGAGGTCTACTGATGACCGGACTGAACACAATTCATTTTTTAACTTTTCACTTGATGTATTGCACTTATATTTATATACTCTAAAAGCAAAGTACACTCTGACTGGATCTCACAACTCCTGAAGAGACATATTTCTCTGTACTGAATATTGTGCTTCACAGTTTAGACTGTCAGTTCATGATCTTCATATGTAACAGGAACATTAATCATGATCAAGTCATTTTATATATTTTATTCCCAAAGGATTCAGAAACTTTCAAATTAATAAAACGTGCACATCAAATTGAACTATGTCTGAATCTTTTAATTCTTACAAGAACATTTAATAATGCATGCATAGCAAGGCTTTATTCCTAAAGTGTGTACATATAGTCCGCAGGAGACAAATTAATACAGTAACAATGCATCACTTTCAACCACTTGTTGAAACAACTGTCAAAATGGATGGCTTGCAACATGACTGTTTTCAAAGAATTACAGTAGAAATAGTAAGAT
>NC_138728.1:397255-407255 GCF_965113295.1 Leuciscus leuciscus
TGGGTGTGCTGACGGGCGCTCAGCTGTTCTCTCTGAATAAGGATGAGCTGAAGACGGTGTGTCCTGACGATGGAGCGCGAGTGTTCAGTCAGATCACCGTCCAGAAAGCGGCTCTCGAGGTGATTAGCCTCTTTATTCACCCTCCTCTCCTCTCTCCTCATCCCTCTCTCCCTTCACCTCTGCTGATGTCTCTGTGCGGGGTTCCCATGGGCCTTCGGATCCTTCAGAGTTTGGGAATCTGGAAAAAAAATTGGATAGATACACGCAGATCCAGACCCTCGAAAGTGCTGGAATTTATCCTGTGCGAGAAGCTTTCTGGAAAACATCTGTATGATTCCCTCCGCTCTGCTAATGTGTTACTTCGCCGACACCTCGTGGCCTATGCGTACTAGCTTGCTTGATTTACTCTAGTTACGCGTAGTTTACGCGGTACGATAAGTGTTTCCCGCGTGATGTACTTTGTGTAGTCCGTTGCCATGACGTTCACGCGCACGAAACTACTACGAACCTCAACGTTTCAGAGATACTGCGAAACACTGCAAAAATAGTCTCAGTAACATCCATGCAAAAGTTTATATCAGATCATTCTAGAATACAGTAGAAGATGTAGAAGATGTAGAAGATGAACAGTGCAGTAGAACAGTAGTAGATGATGTACCGTATATTCTCCAGTTTTATGCAAAACAGAAATACGACAAACAGAATATCAGATCTCTGTCATGTGGCCAAAAATAAATGCAAAAAAAGCTTTTCTGCACAGTTGTAACTAAACTAAACTTGAATTGTGCTCCTCATTAATCCGTGATTTGAGGGCATTGGATCTGGAAAGTCCTTGAATTTGCAGTTAGCGAGGAGTGGGAACCCTGTGTGTCATCATCACATACATCACAACCCTTCCTCAGAGTAACCGTGTCCCTGACGTCCGATCCATCCGCTGGTTAGCTAAACTGGTTCTGCTCAACGCTGGCGAGTGTCGCTCTGGTTTTTCTGTGGTGTTTTTACTGTCTGCAGGTTTTCTTCTGAGCCTCCCGTGATCTCCACTCGTCCACGTTCCTCTGAAGGTACTTTAGCTGATCGTAGTGAGGCTATGAGCACAACAGCAGTATTGATACATTCTTCACGGAACGTTCGTCTAACGTTTTTTTAAATGTTACTATTTGTTTCAGAACGTTCAGATTCAAAAGTAACGTTCCATAATGTGTGAAGAATGATACAATGTTACTGTTCCCGTAACGTTCACAGAACCAAGAAGAAATGCTTTAAAAACGGCACATTCTGGACATTCAGAAAAAACATTTCCTAACTTAGTAAGAACACGTACTTCTGGTGCTCTTCACGTGTCGGTCGAAAATGACAGAATTAATGTTTTTTATTTAGTCTTTTTAGGGGATTTTTTTATACTAAATTATATTTACGCTGTATTTACAATCCATTTATTCATTCTTTGAGCATAGACCTGAACATTTCCACCTTACACTGGTAAATCTAGAACGCTTTAGAAAGACAGACTGAAGTTTGATCTCTTTATAAACACCACACTCGGCAGATTATTGCTGAAGTAAAGAAAGTTTAAAAAGTGAACTTGTGAAAAAGTAAAAGAATTTTACATGTATTGTTATGAAAAATGCACAAAAATACTATTTTAAATTTTTATATGAAATGTATATTTTCAAAATCACATTTTACTCTAAAACTGCAATAAATCAAAGCCATAAATGTAAGCGAGTCGTGTTGCAGAAGCGAGTCTGATATCTGATAGATGATCTCTCAGTGAGATGTTGTTCGGCTGCAGTAACGAACGCTTCCACTAGAGGAGATTCGTCTCGTTCATCATCTCTGACCGCGAGGAGCTCAAGTGTGAATATTGTTTACAGGATCATTAAACCTGTTCAGATCATGATCATGATTTATGTGTGTGTTCACACAGCAAGAGCCGAAACCTTTACCAAGTTTCGTACCATTCCGATTAAGAAAAAAATGATAAAAAAACTAAACGAAAAAAACTAGACCGTAGAGCACCGGAGGGTTATTAACTTCACATAACTAACTTTAAAAATATATTCACATTGAAATATGATACTTAATAATCCTCAATAACGTAAGGGATTTTTACATGCAAATGAACTTCTGAAACTGTATTTGAAATTATAGAAGCAATAAATAAATACTCAAGTCAGATTTATTTCTATAACACTTTATACAGTACAAAATTGCATTTCAAAAACTGATTGTTGATCAATTCATAATTTTTGAAACTAACTGAGTTTCAGCTGTAAAGCAGCTCTTTATTCTCATCCAAAAGTCTGTTCAACTGAATATTGCCTAATTTTCTTTTTTTTAAGTCTGTTGGAAATGCCGTGAGTTCACTTGTGTAATTCAGTCGATCTGCTGTCTTACTCCAGTCATTTCTCCATCAATCATTAGTTTCTACATAGAGTTAGAGTTTACTGGTGCAGTGCAACACATATTCAGTCACTCTCACACCTCGACTAGTTGAACGTACAGCCGCTGAGACTGTGTGTGTGTGTGTGTGTGTGTTCCCCTTCCAGCACATTCTGCTGGTTCACTGTCAGTGAGATATCGGTTACACTTTACAGTACGGTTCATTAGTTAACATTAGTGTATTCACTAACATGATCTTACCATGAGCAAGACATTTGTTTCAGTATTTATTAATCTTTGTTAATGTTAGTTAGCTGTTCATTGTTAGCTCATGTTAGTTCACAGTGCATTAGCTAATGTTCACAAGATTTTAATAAAGTGTCAGTATATGTTCAAATTAACAAATACTTAAAGATTAATAAATGCTGTAGAACTGCAGTTAAATTATTAGTTCATGCTAACTAATGTACAGTCGTCAACATGTGAAGTGGATCCAAACCTTTCATCAGAGTTATACACGACCTTTGAACTCTAGCCGTTCTAAGAACAAACTTTGATGAACGTGTTTGATCCTCTTCAGATGTTGGCGACTGTAGTGAACGAATGAACCGCACTGTAAAGCGTTACCGAGATTAAATAGATTCTGTCGTAGTTTCAGGAACAGACGCTTTTCCCAGAATCCCTTAGTTTAAATGCTGAACCTTCATCGTCACTCACTCATTTCTGCCCTTCCTCTCTCTCTCTCTCTCTCTCTCTCTCTCTCCGTCACGCTGCAGGTGTTTTGAGGTATGATCTTGTTTAAATGAGTGTGTGTTGTGACGTGTGTGTGTGTGTCTCACTGCTGTCTCTCTCTCTCTGTGTGTGTGTAGACGAGCTCGGGCTCGGAGTTGCAGGAGATCATGAGGAGGCGGCAGGAGAAACTGGCAGCGAGTGATTCTGGCGTGGAGTCCTTCGATGAGGGCAACAACCTCTGACCTC
The DNA here is from genome assembly GCF_965113295.1 of Leuciscus leuciscus. Lineage (NCBI taxonomy): Eukaryota > Metazoa > Chordata > Actinopteri > Cypriniformes > Leuciscidae > Leuciscus > Leuciscus leuciscus. Next base: position 400,616 of record NC_138728.1, read on the forward strand.
TGACCTCTGACCTTTTACAGGACGCCGCGGAGCGCGCTCAGTTCGCTGCCATAATGCGCCGCCGCCAAGAACTGTTGGACCCGTCCGATAACGGCACCGGCTCGGACGCGGACGAACACGCATGACGTAGAGAAACGAACATCGCAGAAGTGTGTAGTTTAGTGCCATCCGGTTCTGCCTTCATCCCGGAAGACACTCAGATATACTTATGATCATATTTATCCTCGCAGAGAAAACTGTAACAGGACATCAATATTTTGGAGCAAATGTTGATTTGATCTATTATTCACTACTTGAACTTCAGTCAGATTATTTACCCGCCGCTTTTGAATGTACGGGGAGAATTATGGGTCAAGCTTGTAGATTTTTTTTATTTTTATTATTATTATTATTATTTACTAGCAGGATAATATTGTTTTGTACTGAATTGTACTGCCAAAAGAGAAGCTTTATAAATGTAATGGAAATGTCAGATTCATTGTTTGAGTTTCACAAGGACGTTGGGCCAAAATCCTGCAGTCTCGTTCTAGTGATGATGATGATGCCATCAAACCTTCAGAAATATGATGATTTATACGCCACACGTTCAGTCTGTGAATATTAAGTGTGTGTGCAGAATAAATGGAATCATGTGACCTGTGTGTGTCATGTGTGATTGAATCAGTAGGAATCGAAACGAGCCATGATCTGATGTTGGTCTCTGTGTGAGGAGACATCTCACCCTTTAACCTTGAGTCAGTCTTCACTATAAATGAGAGACAACGAGCTCTGATTGCGATCACATCATCAGTCTCGGTAGATAATCGTCTGTTTCGCGCAGGAAAGCCTTGGTTCAAACCCCACCTTTGCTTATGTTTCATCATTTACTCAAGCAAACCATAAAAGCTCAAAACACTGATCAGTGAATCAGGAGATGAGGAGTTGTGTTTTCATCATGATGGCCTGTGTTCAGATCCACCACTGCTGGTTATATTCACCAGTGAGAGGCGGGTCATGATGGGTGAGTGGTTAAACACACGATCTTTGTGTGCGAGGCTGCGATAGAGACACGGGTTCGAGTCTCATCTGACTTTAACTGGTTTATTGTAGAATCCCAACAGTGATATATGAGTTCCAGCAAGTAAAAGCCAAGAGATCTGTGGCTCACAGGTATGAGCGCTGCCTCACAGTTCAGAGGTTCCCGGTTCGAATCCCGGTCAGATCTCCAAGAAATTAACAAACGGAGCGATTGGTGGAGAGGACAAGAGGGTGCAGGAATGAGGAGGATCCTGGTGGAGCAACTGGTTATCCAGGAAATCCAGCTGTAAAATTGTCGAATTGTCTCAGAACTGGATATTACTTATAAGTACACATTTGACGTAAAAGATAACCACTGCTGGTTATGGTCCGAGAAATCCCCAGGGGGAGGAGTTTGGATATTCCCTCCCCCTTCGTTTCCAACCGTCTAGGTACCTCCTGATCCGATCGCTTCTGACGCCTGTCTCGGATCATGATCAGGAGACCGTTCCTCAACGCAACCACACTTAAGTGTCCAGGCCGGTTTCGAACCGGGATCCTCCCGGCCAGGGAGAACAAGCTCAACCCACTGAGCCACTGGAAATTCCACATCAACACTTCTTTTTTTGGGGGGCATGTCTTTTATATTTTGACAAAACCAGTGAAACTAAAGCATTTTAACAAAGAGTGGGATTCAAACCCGGATCATCCACATGATGGAGCAACGCTCAACCTACTGAGCCACTGGAGCTTCCACTCTTTCTTCTCTTTTTTGGGAGGCATGTCTTTTTTATTTGGACAAAACTAAAGCATTTTTACCGACAAGAGATTTGAATCCAGATTCTCCACGTTGAGGAACAACGCCCAAACCACTGAGCCACTGGAGCTTCAACTCCTTCCATTCTTTTTTGGGAGGCATGTCTTTTTTATTGGGACAAAACTAAAGCGCTTTTAACGACAAGAGATTTGAACCCGGATTCTCCACGTTGAGGAACAACGCCCAAACCACTGAGCCACTGGATCTTCCACTCTTTCCCTTCTTTTTTGGGAGGCATGTCTTTTATATTTTGACAAAACCAGTGAAACTAAAGCATTTTAACAAAGAGTGGGATTCAAACCCGGATCCTCCACATGATGGAGCAACTCTCAACCTACTGAGCCACTGGAGCTTCCTCTCTTTCCTCTCTTTTTTGAGGGCCATGTCTTTTTTATTGGGACAAAACTAAAGCGCTTTTACCGACAAGAGATTTGAACCCGGATTCTCCACTTTGAGGAGCAACTCCCAAACCACTGAGCCACTGGAGCTTCCACTCTTTACTTTCTTTTTTGGGAGGCATGTCTTTTTTATTTGGACAAAACTAAAGCATTTTTACCGACAAGAGATTTGAACCTGGATTCTCCACGTTGAGGAGCAACTCCCAAACCACTGAGCCACTGGAGCTTCCACTCTTTCCCTTCTTTTTTGAGGGCCATGTCTTTTTTATTGGGACAAAACTAAAGCATTTTTACCGACAAGAGATTTGAACCCGAATTCTCCACGTTGAGGAGCAACTCCCAAATCACTGAGCCACTGGATCTTCCACTCTTTCACTTCTTTTTCGAGGGCCATGTCTTTTTTATTGGGACAAAACTAAAGCGCTTTTACCGACAAGAGATTTGAACCCGGATTCTCCACTTTGAGAAGCAACTCCCAAACCACTGAGCCACTGGAGCTTCCACTCTTTCCCTTCTTTTTTGAGGGCCATGTCTTTTTTATTGGGACAAAACTAAAGCATTTTTACCGACAATAGATTTGAACCCGGATTCTCCACTTTGAGGAACAACGCCCAAATCCCTGAGCCACAGGATCTTCCACTCTTTCCCTTCTTTTTCGAGGGCCATGTCTTTTTTATTGGGACAAAACAAAAGCGCTTTTACCGACAAGAGATTTGAACCCGGATTCTCCACGTTGAGGAGCAACTCCCAAACCACTGAGCCACTGGAGCTTCCACTCTTTCCTTTCTTTTTTGGGAGGCATGTCTTTTTTATTGGGACAAAACTAAAGCATTTTTACCGACAAGAGATTTGAACCCGGATTCTCCACGTTGAGGAGCAACTCCCAAACCACTGAGCCACTGGAGCTTCCACTCTTTCCTTTCTTTTTTGGGAGGCATGTCTTTTTTATTGGGACAAAACTAAAGCATTTTTACCGACAAGAGATTTGAACCCGGATTCTCCACGCAGAGGAGCAACACCCAAACCACTGAAGCTTTTCTTTTTTGGAGTAGTTTTGTTTCAATTCATCAATCAAAGTAACACATTTTTCACCATGAAAGTGAGTTTCGTACCGGGATTCTCCACGTTAAAGAGAGACACTCAAATCACTGAGCCACCGGAGCTTTCAGTCTCACATTACTTTTTTGGAGCCATGTATTTTTATTTGGACAAAACAGGTGAAACCAAAGCATTTTACCATCATGTGAGATTCAAACCCAGATTCTCCACATGACGGAGAGTCGCACAGACCAATGAGACACTGGCACTTCTCCTCACAAACTTTTCTTTTAGGGGGAGTTTTGTCTTAATCATTCAGAACCAATAAAACGAATGAAATTCCTATCATAAGGAACGACATGAGAGTTGAAACTGGATTCTCCATATGATGGAGCGACGCTCAAACCACTGAGTCCCTGGAGCTGACACATTCAACACTTGTTTTTTGGGGCCAATTTTGTCTTGATTGATCATTCAGAGACGATGAAAGAAAAGGTTTTGTCATCTCAGAGGTGAGATTTGAACCATGATTCTCCATGTCGTAACATGAACCTTCAGACCACTGATGCTTCTTATGAGCTTTTCTGTTTGGGTGAGTTTTGTCTCAATGTATTTTTTACACCTCAGAAGTGAGATTTGAACCAGGTTTCTCCATAAGGAGTGAGGCGCAGGCAGATGAGATTCTTTTAATATTGTCTTTTTTGGTGGGTGTTTTGTCTCAATTCATCATTCAGAACCAATGAAACCAAGTACACATCAAATTCCCCGGTGTTCATATGCGAACCACTAGCAGGGTGTTAAAGTAACACTGAAACAGTGTTAGAGTTCATTTAGATACTATGGTGATTAATTGAGTGATGACTGTTTGATTATTGAAGACACCTGATGATAACGAGCAGAATCACTGAAGGAAAGAGAAACACAAGAACTACAACTGATTCCAGCCACAGCCTTAACTTAAATCATCTGAGAAGACATTAAATCTCTCTTATTACAAACCAGACTGACTTTATTTCTGTCATTTGTCTACAGCTTTTTTTGAAAATGAACAGAGGTTTAGGGGTCAATGTTTTATTGAAAATGTTTGGTCACCATCATGGAGGTGAGTGTTTCCTTTAGTTGGGCAGTTTGACACTTTACTATTTATGTAAGTTTATGGTCTTTGTAACAGCATTTACCAAAACACATAAGTTGTTGCAAAAGAAGCAATAAGCAAAAATGATCAGCTGATAAAGTCTTCATCATCATAAAAAAAAATGTTTGACTGAACTCATCACTGACCAACCCTAGTTATTATGTTTTCAACAGATTTCCACCACAAAAAAAAAAAATCTTGCCATAGACCAAACATTCTGAATTTAGATTTTTTTTAGACAAAAATCAAGTGTGATTTCAGTGGAGAATCTTTCCCCTTTCGCGCAGGAAAGCCTTGGTTCAAACCCCACCTTTGCTTATGTTTCATCATTTACTCAAGCAAACCATAAAAGCTCAAAACACTGATCAGTGAATCAGGAGATGAGGAGTTGTGTTTTCATCATGATGGCCTGTGTTCAGATCCACCACTGCTGGTTATATTCACCAGTGAGAGTCGGGTCATGATGGGTGAGTGGTTAAACATACGATCTCTGTGTGTGAGGCTGCGATAGAGACATGGGTTCGAATCTCTTCTGACTTTAACTGGTTTATTGTAGAATCTCAACAGTGATATATGAGTTCCAGCAAGTGAAAGCCAAGAGATCTGTGGCTCACAGGTATGAGCGCTGCCTCATGGTTCAGAGGTTCTTGGTTTGAATCCTGGTCAGATCTCCAAGAAATCATCAAACAGAGCGATTGGTGGAGAGGACAAGAGGATGGAGGAATGAGGAGCAGCCCTAGTCAGGATCTCGGTGGAGCAACTGGTTATCCAGGAAAACCAGTTGTAAAATTGTCGACTTAGTCTCAGAACTGGATATTACTTATATAAGTACACATTTGACGTAAAAGATAACCACTGCTGGTTATGGTCCGTGAAATCCCCAGGGGGAGGAGTTTGGATATTCCCTTCCCACTTCGTTTCCAACCATCTCGGTACCTCCTGTCAGATCCGATCACTTCTGACGCCTGTCTCGGATCATGATCAGGAGACCGTTCCTCAACGCAACCATGCTTCATTGTCCAGGCCGGTTTCAAACCAGGATCCTCCCGACCAGGGAGAACAAGCTCAACCCACTGAGCCACTGGAAATTCCACATCAACACTTCTTTTTTTGGGGGGCATGTCTTTTATATTTTGACAAAACCAGTGAAACTAAAGCATTTTAACAAAGAGTGGGATTCAAACTCCCAAACCACTGAGCCACTGGAGCTTCCACTCTTTCCTTTCTTTTTTGAGGGCCATGTCTTTTTTATTGGGACAAAACTAAAGCGCTTTTACCGACAAGAGATTTGAACCCAGATTCTCCACGATGAGGAGCAACTCCCAAATCACTGAGCCACTGGATCTTCCACTCTTTCCTCTCTTTTTTTGGGAGGCATGTCTTTTATATTTGGACAAAACTAAAGCATTTTTACCGAAGAGAGAGATTTGAACCCGGATTCTCCACGCAGAGGAGCAACTCCCAAACCACTGAGCCACTGGAGCTTCCACTCTTTCCCTTCTTTTTTTTGAGGGCCATGTCTTTTATATTTGGACAAAACCAATGAAAATAAAGCATTTTACCCCAAAGAACAGGATTCGAACCCTGACTCTCTACATGTCGGAGTGAATCACAGACCACTGAGCCACTGGAGCTTCCAATCAACAAGCTTTTCTTTTTTGGAGGACTTTTGTCTTAATCATTCAGAGTCAATAAAATTAAAGAACTCCTTTCATGAGGAACAGAATGAGATTTGATCCCGGATTCTTCATGTCAAGAAGCGACACTCAGACCACTGAACCACTGGAGAGTCTTCGCTTTAACTTTTCTGTCTGGAGGGAGTTTTTTCTCAATTGGTCAATCGAATCAATAAAACTGAAGCATTTTTCACCGCAAAAGTGAGGTTCAAACCCGGATTGACGCTCAAACCAGGAGAGAACATGCTCTACCACTGAGCCACCGGAGCTCCTCATCACAAGCGTTTCTGTTTGGGGCAGTATTGTCTCAATCATTGAACTCCAGATTTAAAGCTTGTTTTCTTTGGGGCAATTTTGTCTTATTTTATCTCTCACACCAATAAAACTAAATAATTTTCCACCTCAAAAGAGAGATTTCAACCTCCATGTAAAGAAGCAGCACTGAGCCACAGTAGCACGTCCCGTAACCTCTTTCTGTCATAGAACAATAATTTTAAAAAACGTACTTGTTCTCAATAGCGAGAACAGAACCTGGATTCTCCACACGAGGGCGACACTCACGCCTCTGACACTTTTACTC
>NC_138728.1:417255-422255 GCF_965113295.1 Leuciscus leuciscus
ATAATCCTTTAGGTGAGTGTACATAACTCAGTTTCCTCTGATAACAGAACACTGTACACTGTAATAATGGACTCATGCACTTTCTGTAAAGCGGATCTGAAATGATGTGTGTTGTGAAAAGCGCTGTACTAATGAACGTGGATTGACTAGAACATGTACCTTCTCTGGCGTCTCGGATCCTCCCTAAAGCGGCTCTAGCCGTCGCTCGTCTAGCGAACGCTTTAGCGTATGAGGCGTCCAGATCGACGGCCACACTGCAGTCCTGCTCCGCCTCGCTGTACCTGCACACACACACACACACACACACACACACTTGTACAGACTAGTACACACTACAAAACAAACACTTGTGGAGTTTGAGGAACGCCATGGCTCTGTTAGCATAACCTGCATTACGTTATCTGTGTACATTACCAACAAAACGAGTATGTACTAGGTAGCAAACATCTCGTCACCTGTGGAGCTTGAGGAACGCCATGGCTCTGTTAGCGTGTAGCAGTGCGTTAGCGCCGTCCACCTCCATTCCTCTAGAGTAACACTCCACAGCCGACTCGTACTTGCCCTCTTTAAAGTACGCGTTTCCCTGGAACATCGAGAAACAGAGTCAGCGTCCAGACAGTCAAAGCTAGACGTATTCAGATGCCTTCAACATGATCACAGTTTATTCGCTATAGTTTAGAAAATGGTCATAAAATATGAGCAGAACTCAGTTGATATTTGACTGGTTTTGTCCGTCCTTCTGTTAGACTGTCTCACACATGAATTATGTTGAATATCTGTCAGCTGTTAAATTTAACTACACAATTAGATAATACCAGTTTAGCTCAACCAATCACCAAGCAATGCTTCATTTTGTTCAGTCTGTGTGTAAAAAGAGCATTAGCAATTAAAGACAAAAAACACTTCAGCAAAACATGATCAGGTCTAAGTGTCCCAATCAGTTTTGCTCCCAAATGTCACTGGTAGTCCCTGTATGAAGAGTGTGTGGGTATAATATGTCACAGTTTACTTTATTTAGCTCTCCTCACTTACAGTAATGAACTATAGTGTCCTGATTACACTAGTGACACATATCCAGAGTGATATCTGGAGTCTGAGTAATGTCTGGTTAGTCTGTCTCTGCTCGATCACATGAGGAGTTAGAGACGCGTCTCACCCGGTCTTTCTGCGTGACGGCTTCTTGTTTTCTCCTCTGTTCCTCCAGACGCTGTTGTGACGGATCCGCCGTTAGCGTAGCGCTCTCGTTCTCCTCCGCCGTTAGCGTAGCTCTCTCGTTCTCCTCCGCCGTTAGCGTAGCGCTCTCGTTCTTCTCCGCCGTTAACGTAGCGCTCTCGTTCTTCTCCGCCGTTAACGTAGCGCTCTCTTTCTCCTCCGCCGTTAGCGTAGCGCTCTCGTTCTCCTCCGCCGTTAGCGTAGCGCTCTCGTTCTTCTCCGCCGTTAGCGTAGCGCTCTCGTTCTCCTCCGCCGTCTCTCCGCTCGACTCCAACACCTGAAGCAGAGCAACAACCACTGACCAATCGCTCTGAGAATCTGCTCTACATGTACGACCAGTGCACTTTTAAAAGTAATCATTACAATATTGCGTTACTCCCAAAAAAAAAAAAACAATTGCGTTACTTAGTTACTTTTCCTCCCCTGGGCTGGGCTTGCTTGTTTTTTTTTAAATAACAACAAAAAAAGTTATATTTTTGGTAAATGTTTCACTATTTTCACAGCGAAAGTGAGATGAATAATCCTCAGGATGAAGGAAATACAGATTTAAACCTTTCAGCTTCTGTTATTCTGGATTAAAGAACAATAGGAGACAGGAGAAGAAGTTCAACACTCTTATATCTAAATCTAATCTAAAGTCATTTTTGTTTATTAGTATGGTTGAATACGATCATTGAAGGTCGGCAGCAAAGACATCGGTTAATAAAGTGAGATTAAATACATAAAGTATATTTGTTATTAACACCTCCTTACTTTATAGACCCTTTTACTGTTTGTACACAATGATGACGTATGCGCACGCATATTGGCAACGGAAGTATGGCGAGAATCACCAGCATGTCAAGCTACGCGAGCGGATTAAACAACAGACGCGAGCATTTTTTATTATGTCCTCGCTCCAATCAACACGTTTAATCGCCTGCAGCCACTCTTCTGAAACGGCCGTGATCCTGTCGGAATAATATAACTTAAGCCCCTTGGTGGAATATCGATTAGTGCAACCGTAAACGAAACAACCAGACATTTTGATGCTGGGAAACCGTTTTGATAAACTTTCGGAGTTGCTAACACGTTAGAGCCAGTGGGGAAAAACACCACTTCCGTTGCCAAAATGCGCGCGCAACTATTTGATCACGTGGCCTGTAAAAGGGTCTATTTCCCTCAACATGGGGACAGGAGAGCTGTCAGTCAAGAAATGAGTAAAAGTAATTAGCGTTATTTATTTGAAAAAGTAACTTCGATATTTTGTTGTAAACTGAAAAAGTAATGCGTTACTTTACTAGTTACTTGAAAAAGTAATCTGATTAAAAGTGTTCATATACCGATTGGCTTCATTACTGTCTCCTCTCCACCAGTAAGCTGGTGTGTGGTGAGCGTTCTGGCACAATATGGCTGCCGTCGCATCATCCAAGTGGATGCTGCACATTGGTGGTGGTTGAGGAGATCCCCCCCTTCTATGTAAAGCGCTTTGAGTGCCGAGAAAAGCGCTATATAAATGTAATGAATTATTATTATTATTATTATTACATAACTCAAGTTCCACACAACAGTGTGTATGACTGTGTATGAGGTGTGTATGAGGTGTGTGTGAGGTGTGTGTGAGGTGTGTATGAGGTGTGTGTATGAGGTGTGTATGAGGTGTGTATGACTGTGTATGAGGTGTGTATGAGGTGTGTGTGAGGTGTGTATGAGGTGTGTATGAGGTGTGTATGACTGTGTATGAGGTGTGTATGACTGTGAATGAGGTGTGTATGAGGTGTGTATGATGTTGTGTATGAGGTGTGTATGAGGTGTGTATGAGGTGTGTATGATGTTGTGTATGAGGTGTGTATGAGGTGTGTATGAGGTGTGTATGATGTTGTGTATGAGGTGTGTATGAGGTGTGTATGAGGTGTGTGTATGAGGTGTGTATGAGGTGTGTATGACTGTGTATGAGGTGTGTATGACTGTGAATGAGGTGTGTATGAGGTGTGTATGATGTTGTGTATGAGGTGTGTATGAGGTGTGTATGAGGTGTGTGTATGAGGTGTGTATGAGGTGTGTATGACTGTGTATGAGGTGTGTATGACTGTGAATGAGGTGTGTATGAGGTGTGTATGAGGTGTGTATGATGTTGTGTATGAGGTGTGTATGAGGTGTGTATGAGGTGCGTATGAGGTGTGTATGACTGTGTATGAGGTGTGTATGACTGTGAATGAGGTGTGTATGAGGTGTGTATGAGGTGTGTATGATGTTGTGTATGAGGTGTGTGTATGAGGTGTGTGTATGAGGTGTGTGTATGAGGTGTGTGTATGAGGTGTGTGTATGAGGTGTGTGTATGAGGTGTGTATGACTGAAACTGATCACACCTGCTGGAGTTTCTGGATTTCCTTCCGCGCCTCTGAGTTTTCAGGATCCAATTTGAGAACCATTTCATAATCTGGATGAACAAAAGACTAGATCAATGTTTATCCATTCACTCCCATCATAACCCGAGCTGATGATCCGCATCACATCCTCAGACCTTCAAGAGCTTCTCGATGTTTCTTCAGAGCCGCGCGCGTCGACGCTCTCCTGACGTAAGCCTTCACGTATTTACTGTCCAGAGCGATCGCCAGACGACAGTCCGACTCCGCCACGGAGAACCTGCGCACACAAACTCCCACGTCAGGAATCATCACACACACACACACACACACACACACACACACACACACACACACACACACACACACACACACACACACACACACACACACACACACACACACTCACGTCAGGAATCATCACACACACACACACACACACACACACACACGAGCGCTGCACGATTAATCACAATTAACATGAACTCGCACTTAAACCGATTTGGCTTATCTCGATTATGAAATGGCAAAGGCTGTGATCATTAGTTATGTGCAGCTTGTCAGTGACGTACGGCTCAGTAAACGCGGCTCACTCTGAAAGCACTGCGAGTTCGAGTCGCTTATAACGTGCATTTGAAAATTTGGTGTTTAGAGGGATATGTGTGTGTGTGTGTGTGTGTGTATGTGTGTGTGTGAGATACCCTCTGGTGTTCAGAGGGATATGTGGTGTGTGTGTGAGAGACTCTGGTGTTCAGATGGCTGTGTGTGTGTGTGTGTGACGCCCTCTGGTGTTCAGATGTAGCATTTACTACGATCAGCCGCTGCACTGACAAACTTCGCATAAAATAATCGCAGCCTTTGCCAATCGCGTGCGGTTTCAGTGTGATGAATCGTGAAGCTCAGGTCCACCCAAACACACACGACTGAACGACGGACGGACTCTTACTTTTTCAGTCTGAAGAAACAGGCCGCTCTGTTAGTGGGCAGGACCGGGTTGTAGGGGTCAGCGTCCATCGCTCTGGTGTAACACTCGATAGCACTGTCATACCGGCCGTCCTTGAAGAACTCGTTCCCCTGAAACATCACACACACACACTCGTGTACGACCGTGTTAAAGCATGATTCATGATGAGTCCTCAGTGGTGACGTCATACCTTCTCTTTCTCAGTGAGCGACAGAGCTCTGTCCACCTGAACCCCTTCAGTGTCAGATTCATTGGACTGCACCGGGCTCTCCTCGGCGTCCATGGACTCCAGAGTCTTTTCCTGCAAACAGACAATGCTGATGGAGTAACACATTACAAATGACACGCATTACGTAATCAGATTACTTTTGTGATGTAACGAGTAAAGCAACACATTACAAGTAACGTGGATTAAAATGTGTTTGTAAAAGAATATGAAGGTGTGTGTTACAGGCTATGGTTGTTTAATGCATCACTAC
>NC_138728.1:427255-432255 GCF_965113295.1 Leuciscus leuciscus
GGTTAAACCGTGTGTGTGTGTGTGTGTGTGTGTGTGTGTGTGTGTGTGTGTGTGTGTGTTCACTCTCGCTCTTCTGCAGATCCGGGCTGCCAATCTGAGCGGAGACTGTTCCTTCCTCAACGAGGTCTCCAGATTCAACTTCGGCCTCAGAGCACACCATCAGGTACCTCAGATCAGGAGTCATGTGACCGTGTGTCCTGAAGGGTCATGTGACCGTGTGTCCTGAAGGGTCATGTGACCGTGTGTGTCTGGAAGGGTCACGTGACTGTCTCTAAGGGTCGTGTGTGTGTGTGTGTGCAGGAGTGTGTGCGGAGTCGAGCGCTGCGCTCCATCCTGGCGGTGCGTAAGGTGAGCAGGGAGGAGGCGGAGCTAGTGGTTGACGAGGTGTTTGACAGCTGCTTCAGAGACCACGCCCCCTTTGGGAGAATCCCGCACACCAAGATGGACGCCAGGTTCTCCTTCAGGGACTTCGAGAGCCGCGACCGCTACCATGCTAACCTCTGATCTCGAGCACATACTTGCCTTTCTCATCTCTGTAACGAGAGGAACATGACTGATGATGTTCTGCATCTGAGCGTCGATGATGTCACTCATGCCACAGTTGGGCTCGGGTTCCTCTGTTACTCTGAGAACATCGGCACACGAGAGACTGAGACCAGGAGCACCTCATCATTACAGCACAGCTTCACTCAGATCATTCAGTCCCGGATCCACACGGGGGCGCTGATGCTCTCCAGATCTACATCTGTGGAAGAACAACTCAATATTAATATGTCTAAATTATGCCACATAATTTCTTCTCTTCATCTCGTGGCTGACTGTGATTTACAAAACAATTCTTTTTCTTTCTTATATTGTGGAAATGAATATATTTTGAAGAGGCACAATTCTTCTGTCCTGCATTCAAGACTCATGTAAAGTAGCTCTAATTATGTGCAGTTTCACTGTGAAACACTTAAAAACACAACAATAAACACAAGTGAACATGATGAACTATAGTTGATGATGAATGATGTTATTTCTGAGCTCATACTGACTGACAGATTATTTGTACTGTGTTTTTCACACCACATGACCATCCAACATTATTAAATGATTAAATGAATGATAATTGATAGAGAAATGAGACGTGATGAAGGCTGACACTGAACACACGCTGCAGGCTCGTCCTGACCTCTGACCCCTGACCCCTGATCAGCGGGAGGTTCATTAGCAGGGAGTCTGACCTCCAGCATCATCAGCTCATCTTCTCATTCTCATTAACGGCACAGATGTGACGGCAGGTCAGAGGTCACGGCTCCGGACGCCTCTGATCAGGCAGTCAGTGGAGTAAACACACTAATGAGGGCACTAGCACACACACACACACACACACACACACAGATCCTGCTCGTTCACTGACAGACAACTGGGGGAAAACTTTACAAGGATGGGTATACAGTGGGTACGGAAAGTATTCAGACCCCCTTATATTTTTCACTCTTTGTTATATTGCAGCCATTTGCTAAAATCATTTAAGTTAATTTGTTTTCCTCATTATTGTACACACGTTATAAAAAGGCCCTAAAAGCGGCCAGGGCTGAGCACCTCCGCAAACTAATAGAAAACAACCAAAACAATCCAAGGTTTTTATTTAACACCGTGGCTAGACTAACAAATAAACAGACGTCACCCGAACAAAATATCCCGTTACAGTTCAGTAGTAATGATTTCATGAACTTCTTCACTGAGAAAATAGAAAGCATCAGAACCACAATTGTAAACGTTCAATCTTCAATCGCGCCTTATAATTCAGCTTCAATTATCACCCCGCAAGAACAATTACAGTGCTTTACAACTATAGAACAAAAAGAGTTAAATAAACTTATCACTTCATCTAAAACAACAACATGTTTATTAGATCCTATACCAACTAAACTACTGAAAGAAGTGTTACCTGTAGTGGAAGAGCCTCTCCTCAATATTATTAACTCGTCTTTATCTTTAGGTCATGTTCCAAGAACATTTAAACTGGCAGTTATAAAACCTCTCATTAAGAAACCACAATTAGATCATAATAATCTAGCAAATTATAGACCCATTTCAAATCTTCCATTTATGTCTAAAATATTAGAAAAAGTGGTGTCCGCTCAACTGGGCTCTTTCTTGCAACAAAATGAGATCTATGAAAAGTTTCAGTCTGGATTCAGACCGCATCATAGCACTGAAACTGCGCTCGTTAAAATCACAAATGATTTACTTTTAGCTTCTGACCAAGGCTGTATCTCAATACTAGTTTTACTTGATCTTAGTGCTGCGTTCGATACTATAGATCACACAATACTCTTAGATCGAATACAAAATTATACTGGTGTTCAAGGACAAGCACTAAGCTGGTTCAAATCATACCTATCTGACCGCTACCATTTTGTCTATTTAAATGGAGAAAAATCGATCATAACTCCAGTAAACTATGGAGTGCCGCAGGGATCTGTATTAGGCCCTCTGTTATTTTCCATATATATGATGCCACTTGGAAATATTATAAGGAAACATGGAATTAGTTTCCATTGTTATGCTGATGACACTCAAATATATATTTCATCACGGCCGGATGAAAACGCTAAATTTTCCAAATTGACAGAGTGTGTTAAAGATATAAAAGATTGGATGACGCTTAACTTTCTTTTATTAAATCCAGACAAGACAGAGGTAATACTTATCGGTTCAAAAAACCGCCCACAAAACCTCGCACAATACAACTTTAACATCATAGGATGTCCTGTTACTTTATCCTCTACAGTAAAAGACCTGGGTGTTATACTCGATTGCAACCTGTCTTTTGAAAATCATATTTCATATGTTACAAAAACAGCCTTTTTCCACCTTAGAAACATTGCTAAGCTACGTAATATGCTATCAGTTTCTGATGCAGAAAAGTTAGTTCATGCATTCATGACCTCGAGACTGGATTACTGTAATGCTTTATTAGCTGGTTGTCCTGCATCCTCAATAAACAAGCTACAGTTAGTCCAAAATGCCGCCGCTAGAGTTCTTACGAGATCAAGAAAATATGATCATATAACACCGATTTTATCATCACTGCATTGGTTACCTATAAAGTTCCGTATTAATTACAAGGTATTGCTACTGACTTATAAAGCCCTAAACGGCTTAGCTCCAGTCTATTTAACGGATCTTCTATCACCCTATAATCCATCGCGCTCTTTAAGATCACTAAATTCAAGGCTTTTGGTCATACCTAGGATATCCAGAACCACCAAAGGAGGGAGAGCATTTTCACATTTGGCTCCAAAACTCTGGAATAGTCTTCCTGATACTGTTCGTTGCTCAGACTCGCTCTCCCAGTTTAAAACTAGATTAAAATCGCATCTCTTCAGCCAGGCATTCATATAATCCTACAGTTCAAACTACAATCCGGCCTCTAGCTCATAAATGCCAGAGGAGAACTGGCCCCCGACTGAGCCTGGGTTCTCCCAAGGTTTTTTTTTCTCCATTAGGTCACTTGATGGAGTTTTAGGACACCATTAGGTCACTTGATGGAGTTTTTCGGTTCCTTGCCACTGTTGCCTTTGGCTTGCTCAGTTGGGGATATTTTGGGGATATTTAATTTAATTTTATCAATCAATAAATTCCTCTTGAAACAAACTTTGTTGTATTATTTTAATTTAATACTGTGAAGCTGCTTTGATACAATCTGTATTGTGAAAAGCGCTATACAAATAAACTTGACTTGACTTGACTTGACACAGCACCCCATATTGACAGAAAAACACAGAATTGTTGAGATTTTTGCACATTTATTAAAAAAGAAAAACTGAAATATCACATGGTCCTAAGTATTCAGACCCTTTGCTGTGACACTCATATATTTAACTCAGGTGCTGTCCATTTCTTCTGATCATCCTTGAGATGGTTCTACACCTTCATTTGAGTCCAGCTGTGTTTGATTATACTGATTGGACTTGATTAGGAAAGCCACACACCTGTCTATATAAGACCTTACAGCTCACAGTGCATGTCAGAGCAAATGAGAATCATGAGGTCAAAGGAACTGCCTGAAGAGCTCAGAGACAGAATTGTGGCAAGGCACAGATCTGGCCAAGGTTACAAAAAAATGTCTGCTGCACTTAAGGTTCCTAAGAGCACAGTGGCCTCCATAATCCTTAAATGGAAGACGTTTGGGACGACCAGAACCCTTCCTAGAGCTGGCCGTCCGGCCAAACTGAGCTATCGGGGGAGAAGAGCCTTGGTGAGAGAGGTAAAGAAGAACCCAAAGATCACTGTGGCTGAGCTCCAGAGATGCAGTCGGGAGATGGGAGAAAGTTGTAGGAAGTCAACCATCACTGCAGCCACCCACCAGTCGGGGCTTTATGGCAGAGTGACCCGACGGAAGCCTCTCCTCAGTGCAAGACACATGAAAGCACACCTGAAGGACTCCAAGATGGTGATAAATAAGATTCTCTGGTCTGATGAGACCAAGATAGAACTTTTTGGCCTTAATTCTATGTGTGATATGTGTGGAGAAAACCAGGCACTGCTCATCACCTGTCCAATACAGTCTCAACAGTGAAGCATGGTGGTGGCAGCATCATGCTGTGGGGGTGTTTTTCAGCTGCAGGGACAGGACGACTGGTTGCAATCGAGGGAAAGATGAATGCGGCCAAGGACAGGGATATCCTGGACGAAAACCTTCTCCAGAGTGCTCTGGACCTCAGACTGGGCCGAAGGTTCACCTTCCAACAAGACAATGACCCTAAGCACACAGCTAAAATAACGAAGGAGTGGCTTCACAACAACTCCGTGACTGTTCTTGAATGGCCCAGCCAGAGCCCTGACTTAAACCCAATTGAGCATCTCTGGAGAGACCTGAAAATGGCTGTCCACCAACGTTTACCATCCAACCTGACAGAACTGGAGAGGATCTGCAAGGAGGAATGGCAGAGGATACCCAAATCCAGGTGTGAAAAACTTGTTGCATCTTTCCCAAAAAGACTCAT
>NC_138728.1:454755-537255 GCF_965113295.1 Leuciscus leuciscus
CGCAACACACCACCGCGATGATCACGATGCCCACGGTGGTCCAGCCGTCGTCCTCAGACCCTCTTCCCGCCGGAGACCCGATGGACACGCCCGGGTCACAGTTGGGGTTGGGAAGGATTGCCAGACGCACGTTCCCGCGCTCCGTCCCCAGAGGATTGGACATCTCGCACGTGTATGTTCCCGCGTCTCCGTCCGCGGCGTCCACGATGATTAGCAGCTGGTTCCCCGCGGCGAAGAAGTGCCGCTCGGTCACGACTAGCGGGCTGTCGTCTTTGGTCCAGTTGAGCCGGGGTGCAGGACTCCCGCCCGCAATACACTGCAGAACCGCGGTCTCGCCCGTCGCCACCGAGCGGTCCATCAGCGGGCGCAAGAACGACGGCGTTTCTGGAGGAGGAACGGGACGTTATTCGATGAAAATTGCGTAAACGGGTGCGTCAATATTGATGTTTCCTTTCAGTAACAACTCAAGAAAGAAAGAAAGATTAGTTGTAAATAGAGATATATGCGCAGACTAACCCAGCACGGTTAGCGTAGCGTTAGCTGAGACGGCTCCTGCTGTGTTCTGGGCCGTACAGCTGTACACGCCGATGTCTTCTGTCTTCACGTCCACCATGAAGAACACGTCGTCTCTCGGCATGACGTGCATCCGTCGCTCGCGGGCCGCTGGGAAATCCGTGCCTCCATCTTTCTGCCAGGCGATCTGAGGAGACGGGTGTCCGCTAGCTGCGCACTCCAGTCGAGCCGTAGCTCCTGCGCGGATCGTCAGATCCATCGGCATCTTGGTGAAGTACGGCAGCACTGCGGGGACAAAATCAGAACCTTCCTGTCTCACTTGAAACCAACTTAAACTGCAGTTCATGGACTGGCCACTAGAGGCCAGCTGCAGAAGAGACTCAGTCCCATAGACTCGCATGTTAAAACGCTAAACTTTACAGCAGAATAAAACATGTTTACAGTCTAACGCAAAAAGTGGTTTTGGTCTATAAAGCTGATGTTGCTCTTCATGACGACTGTGAGGCGGGTGATTTTTTTTAAAACTCATCCGTTTAAATTATATTAAGCCTTAAAGTTGTGCATAATTAAGGGCGTGGCCACTTGAGTGACAGGTGGATTGCCGCTGATGTCACTGCTAGCCGTTTGTCTGCTGTCTGTTTTGATCTGAAGACTTACTGTTGACGGTCAGCTTGGCTTTGCTGGAGTACGAGGAGCCGAAGTGGTTGGAGATCACGCACTGGTATTTGCCCTCGCTGGAGAAGTCCACGGTTCTCAGCTGTAGTGTGGTGGTGTACTCCGTGACCTCCGTGACCTCGCTGACCTCCGTGACCTCGCTGACCTGAGACCGCAGGTGGGCCTGGTTGTGGATCTCTGCGTCGTTCAGGACCTCGTTGTCTTTCTTCCAGGCGAAGGTCATCGGGGAGTCGCTGGAACTGGCCGCCGAACACACGAAGGTCACGTTCGTGCCTTTAATGGCGGATTGTGTCTCGGGCTGCACTGTGATCTGGGGTTTGGGGAAATCATCTGCAGCGCACAACAACACACGCATGATTTCAAGAGCCTGAACACAAAGCTCCTCTTTAAAGGAGTAGTTCACTTCAAAAGAATGTTTAACCCATGATTTCTCTCCCTCAAGCCATCCTAGGTGGATCCTTATCATGGATAGATGCACTTTTATGATGGATAGATGCACTTTTATGATGGAGAGATGCACTTTTATGATGGATAGATGCACTTTTATGATTAATAGATGCACTTTTATCATGGATAGATGCACTTTTATCATGAATAGATGCACTTTTATGATTAATAGATGCACTTTTATCATGGATTGATGCACTTTTATGATGGATAGATGCACTTTTATCATGGATAGATGCACTTTTATCATGGATAGATGCACTTTTATCATGGATAGATGCACTTTTATCATGGATAGATGCACTTTTATGATTAATAGATGCACTTTTATGATGGATAGATGCACTTTTATCATGGATAGATGCACTTTTATCATGGATAGACGCACTTTTATCATGGATAGACGCACTTTTATCATGATAGATGCACTTTTATGATGGATGGATGCACTTTTATCATGATAGATGCATGCACTTTTATGATGGATGGATGCACTTTTATCATGATAGATGCACTTTTATGATGGATGGATGCACTTTTATCATGGATAGATGCACTTTTATGGATTTCAAAACAGAAACAGCCATTCACTGCCATTATAAAGCTTAGAAGAGCCAGGATTTTTTTTTTTTATATAACTCTGATTGTATTCGTCTGAATGAAGAGTGTCATATACACCTAGGATTGGTTCAGGGTGAGTAAACCGTGGGCTAATTTTCATTTGAAAGTGAAATACTCCTTTAAGAAAAAGCCTGACTGAACTGGGTCGATCACGTGACGCTCGCCCACTCACCGCACACAAACTCGTCCTGGGCGACGGCGAATACGCTCCTGCCCTTCAGCAGATGTGGATGGGCACAGCTGGCGTTCACCAGAGGAAGAAAAGCGTGTTCTGCCACCCACGGAGAAAACCACTTGAGCTGGCAGTCACACAGCAGACTAGATGTGTTCAGGAGCCTGACGGGGCGACACACACCAATCATCACTGTAGAAACTAGAAAGTGCTATATTTTCTAAATGTCTTAATCATTTGTTAACAAACAAGTATTCATTACTTCAATGAGCTCATTGTTTCTGCATTAAATTATTACATTGTTTAAATTAATACATTTTTCGCTAACTGTGACTTTGTATATGTACATTTCTGAAATACATAACTTAGTTTCCTCTGATCACAGAACACTAATATGGACTCATGCACTTTCTGTAAAGCTGCGTTGAAATGATGTGTGTTGTGAAAAGCGCTGTACTAATAAACGTGGATTGAATTGAACCAGATTCACGAACACAAGCGCAGGTTTAGATTCATACTAGCGCTGCACGATCAATCGCAACTTACATGAAATCACACTATTAACTAGTGGGTTTAACATCAAAATGTATTGTCTGATGTTAAAAAGTGTGTTTATTATCTAACCTTCTCCCTTTATATTGTTTGGTCAGTGTAAGCATAATTCATGCAATTTTAGAGTATTTAATTGAATTAGAATTAAAAGAAAGTAATTAGTAATTACATTTTACAGAGAGTAATTAGTACAGTAATCTAATTACACTGTTGAAGAACTGCACTGACACACTGCGCATAAAATGATCACAGCCTTTGCCAAATCGTGAGCGGTTATCGTGCGTGTGTAATTCATACGTACAGCTCCGTCAGCTTCTTCATCTGAGAGAAAGCGTTGGCCTGCAGCGACATGATGGCGTTGTTGCTCAGATCCCTGTGATGTGAGGATGGAGAACACGTTTAGAAGCGAACACACATCATCATGATCAGACATTAAGGATCTGAGAGAGACTCACAGTTGCTCCAGCACGTCCAGGCCTGTGAAAGACTTCCTGGTGACCGATCGGATGCGATTCCCTTGGAGGAACCTGACGAGCAGGAGAAAGACTCATCACAGTCAAAGCTAAACGTATTCAGACATCTTCACATTATCACAGTTTATTCGCTATAGTTTAGAAAATGGTAGTAAATATGAGCAGAACTCAGTTGATATTTGACTAGTTTTGTCCATCCTTCTGTTGGACTGTCTCACACATGAATTATGTTGAATATCTGTCAGCTGTTAAATTGAACTACACAATTAGATAATACCAGTTTAGCTCAACCAATCACCAAGCAATGCTTCATTTTGTTCAGTCTGTGTGTAAAAAGGGCATTAGCAATTAAAGAAAACACACTTCAGCAAAACATGATCAGCACAAAGTGTCCCAATCAGTTTTTGTCCTAAATGTTACTGGTAGTCCCTGTATGAAGATTGTTTGGGTATAATATGTCACAGTTTACATAACATAAATTAACTATAGTGTCCTGATCACACTAGTAAAAATGATATCTGGAGTCTGAATAATGTTTGTTTTGACTGTACTGAGATAACGTGATCCTGTAAACCACTCACAGTTTCCTCAGATTGTCCAGAGCAGAGAAAGGGCCGTTCATGTCCTCGATGGTCCATGAGATCTCGTTACACTTCAGATCTCTAAAGCCAGAGAAATCAGAGGAAACCACAGCGTTAAACTCCACACCCAGAAAACACCAGTCATTGAGCCGCCCAGAGCTCGTGTTCGTGCTAAAAATGAGCTCGCAGCAAACCTGCTGAAACCGGCTCGCTGCGTACTGATTCATGCTAGCGATGTGCTAAAACATGCTACAAACATGCTAATTCATGGTGGCAATGTGCTAAAACATGCTTTAGTCGCCTTTGGCTTTTGGCTTGCTTACTTGGGGACATTTAATATTCAACAATATTATTGATCTGCCTGAGCTGGACGATGACATCACGGTTTTCTCCAGAGCATACTTTTATCATGGATGGATGCACTTTTATCATGGATAGATGCACTTTTATCATGGATGGATGCACTTTTATCATGGATGGATGCACTTTTATCATGGATGGATGCACTTTTATCATGGATAGATGCACTTTTATCATGGATAGATGCACTTTTATCATGGATGGATGCACTTTTATCATGGATGGATGCACTTTTATCATGGATAGATGCACTTTTATCATGGATGGATGCACTTTTATCATGGATAGATGCACTTTTATCATGGATAGATGCACTTTTATAATGGACAGATGCACTTTTATCATGGATAGAGGTACTTTTATAATGGATAGAGGTACTTTTATCATGGATAGATGCACTTTTATCATGGATAGAGGCACTTTTATCATGGATAGAGGCACTTTTATCATGGATAGAGGCACTTTTATCATGGATAGATGCACTTTTATCATGGATAGAGGTACTTTTATCATGGATAGATGCACTTTTATCATGGATAGAGGCACTTTTATCATGGATAGATGCACTTTTATCATGGATAGATGCACTTTTATAATGGACAGATGCACTTTTATCATGGATAGATGCACTTTTATCATGGATAGATGCACTTTTATCATGGATAGATGCACTTTTATCATGGATAGAGGTACTTTTATAATGGATAGATGCACTTTTATCATGGATAGAGGTACTTTTATAATGGATAGAGGTACTTTTATCATGGATAGATGCACTTTTATCATGGATAGATGCACTTTTATCATGGATAGATGCACTTTTATCATGGATAGAGGTACTTTTATAATGGATAGATGCACTTTTATCATGGATAGATGCACTTTTATCATGGACAGATGCACTTTTATCATGGATAGATGCACTTTTATAATGGACAGATGCACTTTTATCATGGATAGAGGTACTTTTATAATGGATAGATGCACTTTGATAATGGATAGATAAACTTTTATCATGGATAGAGGCACTTTTATCATGGATAGAGGCACTTTTATCATGGATAGATGCACTTTTATCATGGATAGAGGCACTTTTATCATGGATAGATGCACTTTTATAATGGACAGATGCACTTTTATCATGGATAGAGGTACTTTTATAATGGACAGATGCACTTTTATCATGGATAGAGGTACTTTTATAATGGATAGAGGTACTTTTATCATGGATAGATGCACTTTTATCATGGATAGAGGCACTTTTATCATGGATAGAGGTACTTTTATAATGGATAGATGCACTTTTATCATGGATAGATGCACTTTTATCATGGATAGATGCACTTTTATAATGGACAGATGCACTTTTATCATGGATAGAGGTACTTTTATAATGGATAGATGCACTTTGATAATGGATAGATAAACTTTTATCATGGATAGAGGCACTTTTATCATGATAGAGGCACTTTTATCATGGATAGATGCACTTTTATCATGGATAGAGGCACTTTTATCATGGATAGATGCACTTTTATCATGGATAGATGCACTTATATCATGGATAGAGGCACTTTTATCATGGATAGAGGCACTTTTATGTGTTGCCTTTGGCTTGCTCAGATGTTGCATCTTTGGCTTGCTCAGTTGGGGATATTTTGGGGATATTTAATTTAATTTTATCAATCAATAAATTCCACTAGAAAAAAACCTTGTTGTATTATTTTAATTGAATACTGTGAAGCTGCTTTGATACAATCTGTATTGTGAAAAGCGCTATACAAATATACTTGACTTTTATAATGGATAGATGCACTTTTATTATGGATAGAGGCACTTTTATAATGGATAGATACACTTTTATCATGGATAGAGGCACTTAAATCATGGATAGAGGCACTTAAATCATGGATAGAGGCACTTAAATCATGGATAGAGGCACTTTTATCATGGATAGAGGCACTTTTATCATGATAGAGGCACTTTTATAATGGATAGATGCATTTTTATGATGGATAGAGGCACTTTTATCATGATAGAGGCACTTTTATAATGGATAGATGCATTTTTATCATGGATAGAGGCACTTTTATAATGGATAGATGCATTTTTATCATGATAGAGGCACTTTTATAATGGATAGATGCATTTTTATCATGGATAGAGGCACTTTTATCATGGATAGAGGCACTTTTATAATGGATAGATGCACTTTTATCATAGATAGATGCACTTTTATCATGGATAGATGCACTTTTATAATGGATAGATGCACTTTTATCATGGATGGAGGCACTTTTATCATGGATGGAGGCACTTTTATCATGGATAGAGGCACTTTTATCATGGATAGATGCACTTTTATCATGGATAGAGGCACTTTTATCATGGATAGATGCACTTTTATAATGGATAGATGCACTTTTATAATGGATAGATGCACTTTTATCATAGATAGAGGCACTTTTATCATGGATAGAGGCACTTTTATCGAGGCACTTTTATCATGGATAGAGGCACTTTTATCATGGATAGAGGCACTTTTATCATAGATAGAGGCACTTTTATCATGGATTGAGGCACATTTATCATAGATAGATGCACTTTTATGGACTTCACTGTCATTCACTGCCATTATAAAGCTTGCAAGAGCCAGGACATATTTTAATATAACTCTGATTGTATTCGTCTGAAAGAAGAATGTCATATACACCTAGGATGACTTGAGGGAGAGTAAATCATGGGGTAATTAAAATTTTTAGGTGAACTATCCCTTCATACGGAGTAATACTAAACTGCTCTGACAGCTCATTCACTGAAAATAGAAGTGTTGAAAGTATTCCAGGAGTCGGACTCACAGCGTCTGCAAGTTGGCGAGGCCTCGAAACGCTCCGTCGGCGATGAAACTGACGCGGTTGTTTCCGATGTGGAGCTGCTCGAGGACACTGAGTCCGACGAAACTGCCTTCCTCCAGACGGGTCAGCTGGTTCCAGCTCAGATCACTGACAGACAGACAACACATATATCAGTCAAGCATTCAACGTTGTGTTCATCATGAAAGGGGCTGAAGTATCCCACTGAGCCTTTACCTGAGTCACATGCTGTGTCTGAAACACTTGGTTTGAAACTCACTAAAAACTATGTTCTGTATGATATGAATGTGTGTAGTATGAATGAGATTCTGACATTCTACATCTAAAGTCTAAAAAAGCTTAAACTAGACTTTAAAAAAAGCTTAACCTAGTCTGATGTAGAATTCATCTAAAATAATTATATTTTCAGCTTCAGAATCAGGAATATTGTTATTCTGGTGTCTCTAATGTCCTGTGCTTTGGGGGCTTCCAGTCCAAGTCCAAGCCTATTCATTTACACCCACAATGTAATACCAAATTAAGCATTTTAATCAAAAGTAAATTTTTTGTAACCTTTTATCGGTGTCTTGGAGTATCGTATCATGAGTTCGGTATCATGACATGAGGGGATCGTTACACCCCAGTCTATGGACAAACCTGGATAATTTATCCAACAGAACGATGAAAGACGACAACGCAGCCGTACACAAACACACACATGACTCCAGCGCAGGCATGATGGGTCAGAGACACACACACACATGACTCCAGCGCAGGCATGATGGGTCAGAGACACACACACACACATGACTCCAGCGCAGGCATGATGGGTCAGAGACACACACACACACGGGACTCACAGCTCGGAGAGTTTCTGGCAGAACTCCCACGCGTCGGCTCTGATGCGGATGATGGTGTTGTGCGACAGATGAAGTTTCTGCAGCGTCAAGAGCCCATAGAGCCAGCCTTTACTCACCTCCGTCAGGTTGTTGTGCTCCAGCTGTCTGCTCACACACACACAGGTTTGGTTAGCTATACTTGTGAGGACATTCCACAGGCGTAATGGTTGTTATACTGTACAAACTGTATATTCTGTCCCCCTACACTAACCCTACCCATCACACACACACTAACCCAACCCCTAAACCTACCCATCTCACACACACACACACTAACCCAACCCCTAAACCTACCCATCTCACACACACACACACTAACCCGACCCCTAAACCTACCCATCTCACACACACACACTAACCCGACCCCTAACCCGACCCCTAAACCTACCCATCTCACACACACACACTAACCCGACCCCTAACCCGACCCCTAAACCTACCCATCTTACACACACACACTAACCCGACCCCTAAACCTACCCATCACACACACACTCACTAACCCGACCCCTAAACCTAGCCATCACACACACACACACACACACACACACAAGCTCTGAAGCGCTGGAGTAAAGCATGAGAGCAGGACTTCACTCACAGCACTTCCATGTTGTTGAGACCCCAGAAGGCCCCGTCCATGAGGCGTGTGATGCCGTTCCTCTGGATCTTCAGCGAGCGAAGGCCGTGGAGTCCGTGAAACGCCAGACCCTCGATACGCCGAACACGGTTCCTGCTCAGCTCTCTGTCAATCACACACACACACACACAAGAGTCAAGAACAGCTCTGTCAATCTCACACACAAGAGTCACACTTAAACCGATTTGGCTTATCTCGATTATGAAATGGCAAATGTTGTGATCATTAGTTATGTGCAGCTTGTCAGTGACGTACGGCTCAGTAAACGCGGCTCACTCTGAAAGCACTGCGAGTTCGAGTCGCTTATAACGTGCATTTGAAAAAGCAACACCCGTCAAACATGTTTCCAGACATGAGAAGCATTTATGAACCTCTTGTCCAACAAAAGACAACATTTAATAACACGCTTTTCCTCCAAACTCACTTCATAAGGACAGTTGAGCTCCTCCTTCTGTGAGATGATGAGCTTCTGACACAGAATGAGGCAGTCGTGTATTTATAAGTCATGTTTAATCAAAGCGTTTCAATCTTCTGTTTATTCAGCTACAGCGATAGGGATTTCCTGGAATGATGCACATTATTGTACTTCTGCGGCGGGGCATATTTGCTAGTGTGTGTGTGAGACGCCCTCTGGTGTTCAGAGGGATATGTGGTGTGTGAGTGTGAGATGCCCTCTGGTGAGCGAGTGTGTGTGTGAGTTCACCTACAGGGTCTGCAGGTGCGGGAGCAGGAAGATCTTGGGTGGGATGGAGCTCAGCCGGTTCTTGTTGAGTTTTAACACCAGCAGTGAGTTGGACAGGTTACTGAAGCAGCCGTGCTCCAGCGTGGAGATACGGTTGTTATTCATCAACCTGCAAACACACGATTCAAACACAGATTCACGACATGCTGACATGCCAATTCACTGAAGCCGTAGTTAATGATAGCTTTAGCTATAGATAATTAACTACTTCTGTTCTCAGTCTTTTTGGAATCAGCTATATATGAACTTAAACTAGTCTGAAAGAGCTTAAACTAGACTTAAAAAGGCTTAAACTAGTCTGAAAAGAATATAAACGAGCCTAAAATAGCTTAAACTATTCTAAAAAAGCTTAAACTAGACTTAAAAAGGCTTAAACTAGTCTGAAAAGAATATAAACAAGCCTAAAATAGTATGCACGTCAACTATTCTAAAAAACACAAACTAGACTTAAAAATGAAAACTAAAACTGCTTAAACCAGTCTAAAAGAACATAAAATGACCTTAAACTAGTCTAAAAAAAGCTTAATCTAGTCTGAAAAGAGCTTAATCTAGTATTAAAAGAGCTTAAACTAGTCTAAAAGAGCTTAAACTAGTCTGAAAAGAACTTAATCTAGTATTAAAAGAGCTTAAACTAGTATTAAAAGAGCTTAATCTAGTATTAAAAGAGCTTAAACTAGTCTAAATGCTAAGGGTTAGCATTCAGACAGTGTTGGAGCGTGAGACTCGTCAGGTTTCTGGAAAGTGGGTCAGCTCAGAGCAGCAGGAGGACTCACAGGTTTTTCAGAGGAAGTGGAGGAAAAGCCCCGGCCCGAACCTCCATAATATTGTTGTTGCTAAGGTCCAGCGTCTCCAGCGCGACCAGCGAACCGAGCCGATCCGACGAGATCCTCGAGATCTTGTTGTTTGCTCTGAAAACAGAAAGAAAGGCGTTTCAGAAAGCAGATTTCAGTGTTTCTCCAGCTCTGATGTCAGAACGCCTCACAACAGCTCACAACTGCCCTTGGGTTTAGAAGAGTGTTATTTGGTTTATAATGTAATTACTAACAAGGTATTTAAACAAACACAAAAAAACGCTGGCAATTACGCGGATGATGAAGCCCATTCCCTCAGTGAAAGATTGTGATCTGATGATGGTTTGGGTCGATCATAACACTGAAGAAGGCCTTCTTAAAACCTGACAAAGGGTACAATGTTAAGGCATCAGTAACACAGCTATATAAGAACTTAAAGTGTGTATGTCAGGTTAATTTTTTTTTTTTTGATATATTAAATAAGGTTTAGATGTCTGAGTGAAAATGTAATTATCATTAAAATTATTACTGTAATTGCCCTACAGTAAGCTTTATAGCCATTTCTGTCAAGATCATATATTTAAAACACAGCTGAGCTGTGACGTCAGAAGAGGGAGATGTGCCAAAAAAGTTCTTTTCAAGTATGGAGAGTTTTGAGTCTGAGGAGATCCAAAATCCCCCTCAAACCTACGATGGCCCACAGCCATACAATTTTGAGCCTCCAAGGGGTGAGACAGATGAGGAGCCAAACAGAAATTTAAATAATTCCTATCGAAGAAACATAAATATCTGGCCAGTGGAGAGTTGGTCAGGAGTCTTGGTAAGTACATTTACATTTATGCATTTGGCAGACGCTTTTATCCAAAGCGACTTACAGTGCACTTATTACAGGGACAATCCCCCTGGAGCAACGTGGAGTAAAGTGTCTTGCTCAAGGACACACTGGTGGTGACTGCTGGGATCGAACCAGCAACCTTCGATTTACCAGTTTAGTGGTTTAACCCACTAGACCACCATCTACACTGGTAGGTATAGGCATAACTTAGAGGTGGAATGGTACATGTATTCGTATTGAACCAAAACGGTACGGGCTTCACGGTTCGGTGCATGAATATACACGGAGAATACATGGTATAAAAATAAATAGCAGTTTAAGTGAGTACTGAAAATAACTAACTTTTTCATCTTATATTCTGCCTTTAGGTATCGAAAAACATACAAAACAATACATCAACTTGTCAAACGTGTATTTCCCCTAACTATTTTGTGTTAATCATAATTACAAATTTAACCTGACATACACACTTTAAACTAAACTGAAAGAGCTTGAACTAGTTTTAAAAGTGCTTAAACTAGTCTGAAAAGAACATAAACAAGCCCAAAAGAGCTTAAACGACTTTAAAAGCTTAAACTAGTCTGAAAAGAACATAAACTAGTCTAAAAAAAGCTTAAACTAGTCTGAAAAGTGCTTAACAACGGTACAAAAGTGCTTAAGGTCTTCAGTAGTCATGTCAAAGCAATAACTAAATCAGCATACTATCATCTCAAAAATATAGCAAGAATTAGATGCTTTGTTTCCAGACAAGACTTAGAGAAACTTGTGCATGCTTTCATCACCAGCAGGGTGGATTATTGTAATGGACTCCTCACTGGCCTTCCCAAAAAGACCATAAGACAGTTGCAGCTCATACAGAACGCTGCCGCTAGGATTCTGAGCAGAACCAGGAAATATGAACATATCACACCAGTCCTCAGGTCTTTACACTGGCTCCCAGTTAGATTTAGGATTGATTTTAAAGTATTATTACTGGTATATAAATCATTCAATGGCCTAGGACCTCAATACATTGCAGATATGCTCACTGAATGTAAACCCAACAGATCACTCAGATCATTAGGATCATATCAGCTAGAAATACCAAGGGTTCACTCTAAGCATGGCGAGTCCGCTTTTAGCTATTATGCTGGAACCAGCTTCCAGAAGAGATCAAATGTGCTCCTACAGTAGTCACATTCAAATCCAGACTCAAAACACTTCTGTTTAGCTATGCATTTACTGAATGAGCACTGTGCCACTGTTCGTCCGACTGTTTTCTTTTGCTTTCAAAAGTAAGCTCGAGGATCAAACTGTAGGCAAGGTGACAGAGAGGGTTTTAATTATGGTCAGCAGGGCATTTAGCCCGTAACTGTAAATGCCCACTCAGGTGGTGTAAAAGAAAGTGATAATGTGAAAGTGACGTGTATTAATGTGGGTTTGTAGTTGACGATATTAAAGTTTTCATCTGAGAAAGAATGTGAACGCAGTGCTAAAGAAAGTGAAAAGAACGTGCGAGTAAATGAGGGAGAAAAGAAAGTTAAAGGAAAGTTGATAGATGGAAGTCGTAAGAAGATTGAAGGTTAAAAGAAGGTTGAAAGATTTAAGTCTTAAGGGAATCCTTTTGAAGTAAAGATCTATAATAATATTCTTTTTTTTATAAGTACTGTATTTAATTTTTCTAAACTGTTTTAATTATTCTTATTTCTTTTTATTATTTTAATTTCTTCTACGTAAAGCACTTTGAATTGCCACTGTGTATGAAATGTGCTATATAAATAAACTTGCCTTGCCTTAAACTAGTCTAAAAAGTGCTTAAACTAGTCTGAAAAGTGCTTAAACTAGTCTAAAAAAAGCTTAAACTAGTCTAAAAAAAAGCTTAAACTAATCTGAAAAGAGCTTAAACTAGTCTGAAAAGTGCTTAAACTAGTCTAAAAAAAGCTTAAACTAGTCTAAAAAAAGCTTAAACTAATCTGAAAAGAGCTTAAACTAGTCTGAAAAGTGCTTAAACTAGTCTGAAAAGAAAATAAACAAGCCCAAAAGAGCTTAAACTAGTCTGAAAAGAACATAAACTAGTCTTAAAAAAGCTTAAACTAGTCTGAAAAGAGCATAAACTAGTCTAAAAAAAGCTTAAACTAGTCTGAAAAGAGCATACACTAGTCTAAAAAAAAGCTTAAACTAGTCTGAAAAGAGCATAAACTAGTCTAAAAAAAGCTTAAACTAGTCTGAAAAGTGCTTAAACTAGTCTATAAGAACATAAATTAGCTTAAACTAGTAAAAAAGCTTAAACTAGTCTTACAAGTGCTATAAGTCAAGTCAAGTTTATTTATATAGCCTAGCGCTTTTCACAATACAGACTGTATCAAAGCAGCTTCACAGTATTAAATTAAAATAATACATAGACTATAACTAGTCTGAAAGAACATAAACAAGCCTAAAAGAGCTTAACTAGTCTGAAAGAACATAAACAAGCCCAAAAGAGCTTAACTAGTCTTACAAGAGCTATAACTAGTCTGAAAGAACATAAACAAGCCTAAAAGAGCTTAACTAGTCTGAAAGAACATAAACAAGCCCAAAAGAGCTTAACTAGTCTTACAAGTGCTATAACTAGTCTGAAAGAACATAAACAAGCCTAAAAGAGCTAAACAAGTCTGAAAGAACATAAACAAGCCCAAAAGAGCTTAACTAGTCTGAAAGAACATAAACAAGCCTAAAAGAGCTTAACTAGTCTGAAAGAACATAAACAAGCCCAAAAGAGCTTAACTAGTCTTACAAGTGCTATAACTAGTCTGAAAGAACAAACAAGCCTAAAAGAGCTTAACTAGTCTGAAAGAACATAAACAAGCCCAAAAGAGCTTAACTAGTCTTACAAGTGCTATAACTAGTCTGAAAGAACATAAACAAGCCTAAAAGAGCTAAACAAGTCTGAAAGAACATAAACAAGCCCAAAAGAGCTTAACTAGTCTTACAAGTGCTATAACTAGTCTGAAAGAACATAAACAAGCCTAAAAGAGCTTAACTAGTCTGAAAGAACATAAACAAGCCCAAAAGAGCTTAACTAGTCTTACAAGTGCTATAACTAGTCTGAAAGAACATAAACAAGCCTAAAAGAGCTAAACAAGTCTGAAAGAACATAAACAAGCCCAAAAGAGCTTAACTAGTCTTACAAGAGCTTAACTAGTCTGAAAGAACATAAACAAGCCTAAAAGAGCTTAACTAGTCTGAAAGAATATAAACAAGCCTAAAAGAGCTTAACTAGTCTGAAAGAATATAAACAAGCCTAAAAGAGCTTAACTAGTCTGAAAGAACATAAACAAGCCTAAAAAAAAGCTTAAACTAGTCTGAAAAGTGCCTAAACTAATCTTCAAGAACACAACAGCTAACAACTGCCCTTGGGTTTAGAAGAGTGTTATTTGGTTTATAAGGTAATTACTAAACAAGGTATTTAAACAAACAACCCCTGTCAATTACGCGGATGATGAAGCCCATTGGCTCAGTGAGAGCGCCGCTGACGAGCACAGTAATCTCCCGAGACGAACGCCTCCTAAATTGCAGTGCAGGAGCTGCTTGTGTTAGCAACACGAGCGGCACAGAGACGCCTTTGTGTGAAAACATTCCCTGGATCGCAGGTCTAAACCTCCAGATCTGCCTTCATGCAGGTGAAGCTGAGCGTAATGCAACATCTCACCACATGACGTGTGATCATAGAAACCTGTGCAGATAAACACACTAACACCACAGATACACTACCAGGCAAAAGCTTGCGATCCGTAAAAGTCTCACCGATCCGGAGCATTAGCCTGGTAGTGTAACTTAACCTAAAAATGCATTGAATTACAAATAATTTTCTAATATATACATTCTCAGTTTCTCATCTTCAGCTCAAGCCAGAAATCTAAACCTCTAAGATTCCTCGTTCTTGTTTAAGAAAAGCCCACAGTGAAACACACAAGGCACACAGAGGCATGATGGGAAATCTGTGCTTTTGTGAGATGAAGGGGGAACGAGTCGAAGGTGTTGAGAGAGTGAGAGAGCGAGAGAGATAAAGACACGGGACGTGCCGGAGCAGATCCCTCTCCAGAGACGGACGTGTGAATCGAGCATCCGATGGAAAACAAGGAATGCCACCGATGGAAGTTTGTTACGTTAGTGGAAAAATAAGCTTGTTTGCATTAAGATTCTAAATCCTAGTTCCTGTTTATTACCTTGCTGTAATTCCTCATGACAGAATAGCCATAAAATAACCAGACACATCTCTCTTTAACATCTGCGGAGAGTGTGTGTGTGTGTGTGTGTCATCTCCCCCTCCTCCTCAGCGTTCACACAAACAAGTGGCTCATTGTGTCTCTCTGCCGCACAACTCAAATTTGTTCAAGCAATTTTCAGCAAATAAGGTTGTTACACGCCGTTAGTTTAATCAGCGCCAGCGTCTGGACGGGGTATTTTTAGAGCCGCGAGCCGAATGCCAAATCCTCGTCACAAACATATCTGTGACATATATGGAGAAGTTTTCCAAACAAAGTCGATTGAGAAAGCAACACTGCGAATGTTTGGCACGTCTGCACATCATGAGGGTTATTAGACGCTTGCTGAATTTCACAATACAGACACTTTCCACACTGTGTGTGTGTGTGTGTGTGTGTTTCTGGCAGATGAGACTGAAGGGAAAAAAGTCAAGTTGGCTCTGAGATGAGCAGAGAAGAGCTCAGACACACACACACACACACACACACACACACACACACACACACACACACACACACACACAAGGTCTGAAACACATTAACCAACTCAATTTCAGCATATTTTCCTCATGTTGTAAAGATCCCGCTGCTTTACATTAATGAGCGAACGAACCGTCCTCAAACTGAGCTGAGCGGATCGAACAAATCTTTTAACATCATCATAGCTGATATTTCCAAGTGGTCCCGATGAGTATTTCTAAAAAAAAAAGTCTACAAAGGAGCTTGAACCAAACAAAAAGAGCTAAAGCTAGACTAAAAGAGCTTAAAGTAGTGTAAAAAAAACTTAAACTAGACTTCAGAATAGTCTAAAAAGCTTCATCTAGACTAAAAGAGCTTGATCTAGTCTAAAAGAGCTTAAAGTAGTCTAAGAAACTATACTTAGAAAAGCTTAAAATAGACTAAAAGAGCTTAAACTTCAACTAAAAAAAGCTTCAACTACACTACACTACACTTACACTACTATACTACACTACACTACACTACACCAGCTTAATCTAGTCTAAAAGTAACTATATTCAGTTGAGAAATTCAATAGTTTGTATTTTAAATAACCATATGATCATGACTATTGTTAGATAATTCAGACTATTAAATACTTTACAAACATAAGATTTATATTTATGCATTTAGCAGACGCTTTAATCCAAGCAGAAATATGCGTCTCATTTCCACTTTTTGTTTGTGAGTTGATGAATATAAACCAAAAGATCTGATTATTCACAGTCTTACGTCACATGACACACTTGAGCTGAAAACAGCAGAACTACTGGCCGATTAAAGGGATAGTTCACTTTGAAATTAATTTTTGGTATGTTTTAGCTTACCTCAAGGGCATCCAAGATGTAGGTGTCTTTTTTTCCGCAGTAGTTTCAATTTTGATATTTTCAATTTTCGAAGTGCTCTGATCTGACGTGTACGCAGACGGGTGCATAGATATATACACTAGATGTCGCCTTAAAGACATTCGTTCCAATGAACTGCCGTAGACAAGGCGACATCTAGTGTGTATATATCTATGCACCCGTCTGCGTACACGTCAGATCAGATCACTTCGACATGGCTGTGTACAAGAGGTAAAAACGATATAAATACTGTTCGTTTTCTCACACAAACCGCTCGTTTCGTGTCTTAGGCCATCAATGTGTACTTACGATGGGGAATTGTTTAATTTGGACGACGGGGAATTGTTTTAATTTGGACTCTGTGCTTGTGTTTTGAGACAGTGACCATCGACCTGCATTATATGACTGACAGACAAGAACGGTTTGACCTAAAAATATCAAAATTGAAACTACTGCGGAAAAAAAGACACCTACATCTTGGAT
The DNA here is from genome assembly GCF_965113295.1 of Leuciscus leuciscus. Classification (NCBI taxonomy): domain Eukaryota; kingdom Metazoa; phylum Chordata; class Actinopteri; order Cypriniformes; family Leuciscidae; genus Leuciscus; species Leuciscus leuciscus. The sequence goes on from NC_138728.1 coordinate 471,955, forward strand.
GCCCTTGAGGTAAGCTAAAACATACCAAAAATTAATTTCAAAGTGAACTATCCCTTTAAAGCGGCACGATTGTGGACAAATTAAGAATCACGATTTATTTTTGTTTATATTGAGATCATGATTCTGAACAGAGAACTAAACAAAATACCATTTAATTTACTAGAAGTTCTGACAAAATGTTAATTGCTGCAGTCCATTCAAAATGTTTTAATTAATCTGAACTAATACGTGAATGATTCAATGACTCACTCATGACTCACTTGTTTCATTACTGGATGAATCCGTGTTTTTGAAAGAATCTCTTGAATGAATGATTCAATGACAAACACATTTTCTAACAGTCACGTCTCGCCACCTATTGGTGTAACTGATACAATCGTTATTTAAAGCATCACGTTTCTTTCAGACTTTGCGTTATTTTGATTGCTAGCGTAGACATCAGTGTTTATATTTGAACTACAAACTTTCATCAAAGTACTTGCATGATAATCTGAATAGTTGTGACAGAAATAACAATAATGTGTGGTTGAAAAGACTATGAAACTCTGGGTCAGAACGCAGATCTGAATGTCCGCTGTCATCGTACTCGTCAAAGGTTTGATAGACACAGGCGAATCGTTGATCACGTGATCGGCATCTTTTAACGATATATCGTGCAGCTCGATAGGCTCTAATTTGATTGGACGAGTGACACTGAAGTCACTGTAAACATTGTGTTTACATAATATGTGTGTACTGTGTATAATTATTTTGTATATATAAATACACACACATGCATGTATATATTTGAGATATATTTGCATACTGTATTCATTCAAGAGATTCTAAAACTGAAAAACAGCATCTTTCCTTGGTTGGGACGCGTTCTCAAGTGTGAATAGAGCCGCAGTAACACATCGAGCACAGTATAGCAGCGACTGCAGAGCGCACGGGTCTGGAAGAGCTCTTACTCAAACACTCTCTCAGACTGAGCGTCTCCCGTGCTTGACCCTTCAGCCCAGAGCAAACACACGGCACCGGCTCCACAGCTGGGAGTCATTCGCTCGCCAACGCCACAATTAATCCAACGATTTCACAGGAATGTATGGCCTTGAACAGTTTAAGTGCGTATGAAGCCAGTGCTCGTGAGGAAGTAGCTGGAAAACTCCACCGTCGGACTGAAGGACTCAACTTTTTTGATTCGATTCGAAATGCATGTTTCAATCCCCTAGCAACGGCTCATCTATCTCCATCTTCAGACAGAGTTGTGTCAAGCCAACATGAAATCTGTCCAGCGTCATTAAACGTGCCACTAGACTAAACACCAGCTGAGGGAGGGGAACAGAGTCGGATGTTTCTGGACGGTGTTGTATTTAACACTCAGATGAAGCTCCACACCGGCGCCGTCACACACAAGAGACCAGCTAAACCCTGCCAAGCTGTGTTCTGCGTCCAAGAGGAAATACCACACACACACACACACACACACACACACACACACTCGCTCGCTCGCTCAGAAATTCACTCCAGACGCTCTTCACCAGGGAAATTAATGTCTCATTATTTTGCCATTTTGTGTGACACGTTTTCAAGAAGATTGAATGTGCTGGAGAACCATAAATAATCACTAATATGACAATGAGGAATATTTCATAAAACAAGATTCAAACAGTTTTGACTCGCATTAAAACACTCTCAAAACCACCTCACGCAAATCCAACTAATGACGTTTTATAAACCCAAACTTGCACCTGCAGAACAAACCGAACTCAAAGGCGACGTTCCTAAAGGACCACCTGTATGAACACACACACACACACACACACACACACACACACACACACACACACACACACACACACCAGCTGATGTCAGTGTAAAATATGAAGAGGTTTTAATAAGGTTGTCTAACCCTAACCCCAAACTCACTCATTGGGCAGTCAAAAGGCTTCAAAAGCATAAGGAGCCGTCTGCTCTCTATTCGCTATCGCGGTATTCTGATGTCATTCACCCATCGGTTTGTGCAGCGCCGGTTCAAGTCGAACAAGCCTAACCACAAACAGACAGTCCCACCCCCAAACTCACTCATTGGGCAGTCAAACAGATAGTCCCGCCCCCAAACTCACTCATTGGTCAGTCAAACAGATAGCCCTGCCCACAAACTCACTCCTTGGACGAGGTGTAAGCTGTCATGTTGGGTCTAAACAGGAGTAACTCATGATAACGCGTCACACTCACAGAATCAGACAGCTGAGGTTTCCAGCATCTGGACCCAAATCCGGGATCGACTCGAAGTCGTTGTTATTCAGTTTTCTGTGAACAGAGAACCAAGCGGTTACACATGTAGACTTCATACGTTCAAGGAGAAAGAATACCCAAAATCACACACACACACACACACACTCACATTTCACTGAGGTGCGGCAGGCTGGAGAACAGCGCTTCGGGAAACGTGCGTAACTTGTTATGGCTCAGATCCCTGCAAAGAAGAAGACAGCCGTCAAAGAGTTCCTGAGGAGAACGAACAAACTCAACAAAACACTCGTACAGTATGACATCATCACGCCATTTCAGCTCGTCACAGTATTAATGATCCAACCATTCAAACCTACATCACACACAAATGCTCCTGTTAAAGGTTCTTCATGGAAACACTGATGCCAAAAAGAAAATACTATTTATAATATTCTTTAACTACACACACCATCATAAGCATCCAATCAGGATACAGCAAAACATTTGTTGGAGTGATTCAAACCACTGAGATGACTCATTAGAATCAAACCACTGAGATAACTCTTAAGAATCAAACCACTGAGATGACTCATAAGAATCAAACCACTGAGATGACTCATTAGAATCAAACCACTGAGATGACTCGTAAGAATCAAACCACTGAGATGACTCATTAGAATCAAACCACTGAGATGACTCGTAAGAATCAAACCACTGAGATGACTCATTAGAATCAAACCACTGAGAAGACTCGTAAGAATCAAACCACTGAGATGACTCAGAAGAATCAAACCACTGAGATGACTCATTAGAATCAAACCACTGAGATGACTCATTAGAATCAAACCACTGAGATGACTCATTAGAATCAAACCACTGAGAAGACTCGTAAGAATCAAACCACTGAGATGACTCAGAAGAATCAAACCACTGAGATGACTCATTAGAATCAAACCACTGAAATGACTCAGAAGAATCGTTTGTTTGAGTACAGACAGTCAAAGGTAATGGTTTGCCACACAGTGTGTGTTGGTGTTGATGTAGTGTGATATTTGACTGGTTTTGTCCGTCCTTCTGTTAGACTGTCTCACACATGAATTATGTTGAATATCTGTCAGCTGTTAAATTTAACTACACAATTAGATAATACCAGTTTAGCTCAACCAATCACCAAGCAATGCTTCATTTTGTTCAGTCTGTGTGTAAAAAGAGCATTAGCAATTAAAGACAAAACACTTCAGCAAAACATGATCAGCTCAAAGTGTCCCAATCAGTTTTGCTCCCTAATGTCACTGGTAGTCCCTGTATGAAGAGTGTGTGGGTGTAATATGTCACAGTTTACTTTATTTTGCTCTCCTCACTTACATAATGAACTATAGTGTCCTGATCACACTAGTGAAACAAATACTATTTTTACGCACATTTTGGGATATAGCATTAAAAAGACTGGATAGAAACACCAAGATATGTAATAATGTGCATTAAAAAAAACATATGCGCTCAATTGATGTGGATACATTTTTATTCCATAAGACTAAACTATGATGGAAACACATTTACTGAATAAACCCTCAGCGGAGGCTGTGATTGGATAACTGGAGTAACCAGTGGACCAATGGCGTCGCAGCGTCTCTAATGTTGATGTTTCTGAGACGGCGGAGTGGAAGTGTGTGATCATGATGATCTGGTGTGACTCCCTCCAGAAGCGTCTCACACACACACACACACACACACACGAGTGTGTTCCTGAACACGACAGCGCTCGCTGTGTTTCACCTGACGCTCGACACACACTCGGCTATGATGGAGGGAGAAGAGTCCGACCGCAGACACGTAGAGTTTAGTCCTGATGTTCTGCAGCTTCACAGGAAGAGATGATGATGTTCTCTTCAACACACGAGACGGAAACACTGCAGATGTTTTATGCTTTATTCCAACTTTGCGCTCCAGTTTAATGTGGATGGAAACGGCTCGTGTTCAATTCCATCACACAGATTTTCCTCTAATGTTCACAGGTTCAGTCTGGGCTTTACATCAGCGTTATTTCTACTATTTACACTATAGTGCTCATCGATTCAGCACATCCTAAATAAAAGTTTGTGTTTACATTATATATATATGATATACATTTTAAATGTATATTATATATATATATTTAGTATATATACATGCAAATATTTCTTAAATATATAAATGCATGTGTGTATTTATTTATATATACAAAATAATTATAGGCCTACACAACACACACACACTATATATATTATGTAAACATAACTTTTATTTAGGATGTGCTGAATCGTTTCACAGTAATAAACCGCTTTATAACAGAATGAGAGGAATTCTGCTGTAAAAGACAAAAGTGTCGTTATTCAGACCAATTCAGTTCAATAACAGTTTCAAAACTAAGGGTTAGTAATAATTATACAATTATCATATTCATGTTCCACATTATCCCCATAGTAGTATTTACCAACATGCCATCAACCTAAATTAATAATAATATCCAATCAAACACCAAGCACACGTCACAGATGACACACACAGCACTGCTGATAATGCTGACGGTGAGTTTTTCACTCATATATTTATAATGATTTAGTCAGTTTTGCAGTATTAGCCGGTGTAAAGCAGCAGCTGCCGTCTGTAGCGCTCCACAGCTCTGAGAAACACAGATCTTTCCAGATGTAAATCATGAAACGCTTTTTTTCCTTCTATTTTTCCATTCTGGCAGCGAGAGTTATTCACAGCCAACGACTTCAGGCCTCTCTCTCTCTCTCTCTCTACACACACACACACACACACACACACACACACACACACACACACACTCTTAATGGCTTCCATCTCTGGTTGGGTTTAGCTGCTAATTCAGCAGAAATAATGGGCCTGAGGAAAACAAAAGCTCACAGTGTAAAGCCTGAACATGTGCGGTGTGTGTTAGCATCAGCTCCTGAAGCTCGACATCCACTCGCTCTTTCATCCCTCGCTTTACAAACACCGAGGAATACGCCGATCATAACTCTCACACCGAGGAATACGCCGATGATAACTCTCACACCGAGGAATACGCCGATGATAACTCTCACACCGAGGAATACGCCGATCATAACTCTCACACCGAGGAATACGCCGATCATAACTCTCACACCGAGGAATACGCCGATGATAACTCTCACACCGAGGAATACGCCGATCATAACTCTCACACCGAGGAATACGCCGATGATAACTCTCACACCGAGGAATACGCCGATCATAACTCTCACACCGAGGAATACGCCGATGATAACTCTCACACCGAGGAATACGCCGATCATAACTCTCACACCGAGGAATACGCCGATCATAACTCTCACACCGAGGAATACGCCGATCATAACTCTCACACCGAGGAATACGCCGATCATAACTCTCACACCGAGGAATACGCCGATGATAACTCTCACACCGAGGAATACGCCGATCATAACTCTCACACCGAGGAATACGCCGATCATAACTCTCACACCGAGGAATACGCCGATCATAACTCTCACACCGAGGAATACGCCGATCATAACTCTCACACCGAGGAATACGCCGATCATAACTCTCACACCGAGGAATACGCCGATGATAACTCTCACACCGAGGAATACGCCGATCATAACTCTCACACCGAGGAATACGCCGATCATAACTCTCACACCGAGGAATACGCCGATCATAACTCTCACACCGATCATAACTCTCACACCAATCATAACTCTCACACCGAGGAATACGCCGATCATAACTCTCACACCGAGGAATACGCCGATCATAACTCTCACACCAATCATAACTCTCACACCGAGGAATACGCCGATCATAACTCTCACACCGAGGAATACGCCGATCATAACTCTCACACCAATCATAACTCTCACACCGATTATAACTCTCACAACCGATCATAACTCTCACAACCGATCATAACTCTCACAACCGATCATAACTCTCACACCGATCATAACTCTCACACCGATCATAACTCTCACAACCGATCATAACTCTCACAACCGATCATAACTCTCACACCGATCATAACTCTCACAACCGATCATAACTCTCACAACCGATCATAACTCTCACACCGATCATAACTCTCACAACCGATCATAACTCTCACAACCGATCATAACTCTCACACCGATCATAACTCTCACACCGATCATAACTCTCACACCGAGGAATACACCGATCATAACTCTCACACCGATCATAACTCTCACACCGATCATAACTCTCACACCGATCATAACTCTCACAACCGATCATAACTCTCACAACCGATCATAACTCTCACACCAATCATAACTCTCACACCGATCATAACTCTCACACCGATCATAACTCTCACACCGAGGAATACGCCGATCATAACTCTCACACCGATCATAACTCTCACAACCGATCATAACTCTCACAACCGATCATAACTCTCACAACCGATCATAACTCTCACACCGAGGAATACGCCGATCATAACTCTCACACCGATCATAACTCTCACACCGATCATAACTCTCACACCGATCATAACTCTCACACCGATCATAACTCTCACACCGATCATAACTCTCACACCGATCATAACTCTCACAACCGATCATAACTCTCACAACCGATCATAACTCTCACACCGAGGAATACGCCGATCATAACTCTCACACCGATCATAACTCTCACACCGATCATAACTCTCACACCGATCATAACTCTCACACCGAGGAATACGCCGATCATAACTCTCACACCGATCATAACTCTCACACCGATCATAACTCTCACACCGATCATAACTCTCACAACCGATCATAACTCTCACACCGATCATAACTCTCACAACCGATCATAACTCTCACAACCGATCATAACTCTCACACCGAGGAATACGCCGATCATAACTCTCACACCAACTACAGGTCAGTGGTCGCGCGCGCACTACAGGTCAGTGGTCGCGCGCGCACTACAGGTCAGTGGTCGCGCGCGCACTACAGGTCAGTGGTCGCGCGCGCGCACTACAGGTCCGTGGTCGCGCGCGCGCACTACAGGTCCGTGGTCGGGCGCGCGCACTACAGGTCCGTGGTCGCGCGCGCGCACTACAGGTCCGTGGTCGCGCGCGCACTACAGGTCAGTGGTCGCGCGCGCACTACAGGTCAGTGGTCGCGCGCGCACTACAGGTCAGTGGTCGCCCGCGCACTACAGGTCAGTGGTCGCGCGCACTACAGGTCAGTGGTCGCGTGAGGTGGATGAGAGGAGAACACTATGTAATAATAGGCTAATACTTTTGAAAATAAATCCTTGAAAATGTTATTCACTATCTACTGTATTTATTTATCCATGATTGGCATAATATCGTGTGTAGTAATAGTATACATGTTCATGTGTTCATGTATGTCATGCAAATACATGTGACGGATTGCAAAGAAACAAACAAGCAAAACTAAACAGACATAGGCCTAAATCATTATTATTTAAATATACTTAAAGTAAAACAACCTGTTTAAAGTAAATAGTGTAAATAAACTATGTGAGATTTATATTTAACTATGTTTTGTACATAAAATGTATACTGTAATTGCACATACTATCTAGTCATTAATTTATGAATATTGTTTAGATTGGTTCATTAATGATAAATGTTGTAACCTGCAGTAATTATTTATTTAACTGAAAAAAATGATTCTGTGACTGAAAAAAATGACTGTAAATATTTAAGCCGACAAGAAGCTGCACTAAAACTTTATTTATCGAAGTGTTACCTTACCTTTTTGTTTACTTTTTAATTTCTTAGTAAATATTTTTTATTGCATAAATATTATGTACAATAAATGTTCATTTAGTTTCACCAATATTCTTTATGTCTCTCATTTACTGTATTCACATGTATTGTATCGGCCAGATTGCTTTCTCAATTTCGGTCGACCACTAGTATATTTACTTTATAAATAAATAACACATTTTTATTAAATATATACATGCATGTGTGTGTGTATTTATATATACAATATAATTATAGATGGTACACACACATATATTATGTAAACACACTTTTATTTTGGATGCGATTAATCGCTTCACAGCCCTAAAATAAATCATATATCAGCTATAATCACATAATTTGACATCACTGTTCTCTGGTCTGTAATGTCTGGATAGTTGAACCTCAAACATCAACAGTAAACTAATGATGAGCAGAACAATAACAGAGATGTGTCAATATTTTCCAGGCAATATTGCACACATTTATAACTGTATAAATTAGTCTTTATGAATATAGGAAAGTAAATCATCATATTTAAGGGTCCATGGCATCATGAGAAATGAGTGAAAGGCTGTTTAATTACAATGTGTTTGTTCTTCATGAATAAAACACAAGCATCTAAACATCAGCTGGTGAAGCTCTGGAGGACTCACATCTAACACTGTTAGTCCATTAATCAGGTTATTATTATGATGTTGATGAAAATATGATTTTATTTCTCTTTCTTTAAGAAACTGTCTGAACTTTTATATAGATCAAGAGAAAATGCCTGGGTAATATCGAGGTTATTGTTAAATTCTTTGGGCCTTTAAACTGAACACACACACACATTTACACTCACTCTCTCTTCTCTCTCTCTCTCTCTCTCTCTCACACACACACACACACACACACACACGAGGAAAATCGATCAAACTAACTCAACTATCACTGTCACTGTTTAGACGGAGAAAAGTTTGTTTATCCTAGTTTCAGCTTTGTTTGTTTAAGTTGTTTTTCACGTCAGTGATCTATGAGCAGTCCGCACACTGCTATCGTTCTCCACCTTGAGTGTTTTTCCCATATTTAAACGAATGTGGATGTTTTGATCGTGTTCCAGTGAGAGAGACACAAAGGATCTGAGGTAAAACACACTCACAGGCTCCTGATCCTCGCGGGCAGTCGCTCCGAGATCCTGCCGTGTTTCAGTGCACTGCAGTCGGCGAGGGATCCCACACACGAGCACACGGACGGGCACGGGTCCAGGTCCAGGTCCGGTTCCGAGTCTCCGTGAAGCGCTTTAAATCCCGTGAGGTGAAACACAAGCAGCGCGAGGCTCACAGCGCGAGCGGGCTGCGGCATTTTCACCCGCAACAACAAAACTGATCAAAAAGTCCACAAAATCGATCCTTAAAAGTTTAAATTCCACACGAATATGAAAGAGAACAGAGATCTTAGCAGGTCCGCGTCAACTGAACTCTCTTTTACCGTTTACTATCATGAATAAAAGTGCAGAAATCAGCGCCTCACCAACCGCTCCATCTCTGAGGAACTTTTTTCCACCGCGCGCTGGAATCAGAGCAGCATTCCGCGGCGCGCGCTCCCGCGGGCTGTACAGCGAGAGGGGTTCTGGGTAATGTAGTACAGGCAGACAGAGGCACTTTTCAAAACATTTTGCGAGAGTACGTGTGTACATTGACACATTTTTTTTCTTTTCTTTCACCATGACTCTTTAGGGGCTCCGTATCTTTTAGCGTTTTTATTTCATAGTCAGTTTTTCAAACGGAATTTAGACTTTTATGTCACAATTTTGAATTTTCGTGCTTAGTATTTAAATTTCGACTTTTCATCTCATAAATATGACTTAGTACGTCATATGTTTGACTTTTAATGTCATAATTTGACTTTTTAAGCCATAATTCCTACTTTTCATCTCAAAATTATAACTCATAATTTCACTTTTTACGTCAAAAAGTACATTTGACTCAGTATGTCAATTTTGACACAGTATGTCATCATTTATGATTTCAGCAGCTTGCATGAAATCACTTGAACATATAAAACTGTTTAACGAGAAAGAAAAAGAGATGGCCCTTAAAACATGAGTAAAACATGTTCATAATAAGGTGTGAACGAGCTTTATTTCCCAAACCCATCAGAAAAGTATGTTTTCACTGAACCCGTTACAGGAACAATCTTCCATACTAGTTTGTGATCCTGAGTTCACTATCCAGGAATCATGACACGTTTCCCCGATCATCATGAATTATAAGTAGGTTAGTGGTTGGATTGAATATTTGATTGTCCCACATAATCAACAGGGACAAACAGACAGAAATCAATTCTTATTAAGCAAACGGCATTCGCTTTCATTTCTAATCATGATTATGGCCTCAAGCAAATGATCGTCCGGTTCAGCTCGATCTATTATTAAACACAACAACTTATTAAGCATTGATTTAAAAAAGAAATGTAAAGGCGTATTTTATCTTGCCTAATTAAAAACTTATTAAATATATTATTTATATTTATTATATTAAATTAATTATTTATAATGGTTGTGTTGTTGTTGTTGTTTTTTAAATATGCGAATGTCCTTTTATTTTATTTTTTTATTTGTCATTTTTATTCAGAATAATAACAACCTGTGACTTCACTAATAAACATGTTACTTTCACACTATTAATGTGTGTTTATCAGTGATGGGAAAGTTACTTTTAAAAGTAATGCGTTACAATATTGCGTTACTCCCTAAAAAAGCAACTTTTTATGCAAATTAAAATGTTACGTCACTATCTCTCACCTGGGCTGGATTTGCTTGTTTGTTTTAATAACTAAAACAACTTATTAAGAAAAAGTAACTCAGATATTTTGCTGTAAATGTAAAAGTAATGCATTACTAGTGAGAACTCTGATTAGGTAACTCATGTTACTTGTAACATGTTACGCCCAACGCTAGTGTTTATAACGGCATACATTTAATGACATAAATATGAATGTAATATCTTCAGTGTAAAAGATCAGTCTCTTAAATGAGTCCTGAGTCTCGGGTCTGTGGACAGATGCCAGTCATTATACTCAGAATAGCAGAAACCCTGCCTTCCCAGCATGCACTGCTCCAGTGGCTCGTCTCCGCCAGCACAAACATGGCCGTGTGTTTGACAGCTGACGGTGTTTACGAGTGGAAGAAGGGCCGATTCTGTGCAGAGACACACACACTCATTCCTGCAGGTATATCTGCGGTCTGTGGAGGAGCAGGGCATTCTGGGTATTCTGGAACTGCACTTACTGCTGTTTGTTCAGGCAAGAATCCCTAACACGAGTCATTAACCCTATAAAGCTCCGGTATCATATTCATATCTGATGATCACATGATCCAGTCCTTCTGTGAGTTTAGACTCTAATATCAAACACATGAAACACATGAAACACATGAACACATGAAACACATGAACACATGAACACATGAAACACATGAACACATGAAACACATGAACACATGAAACACATGAACACATGAACACACGAACACACGAACACATGAACACAGAACACATGAACACATGAACACAGAGAACACATGAACACATGAACACAGAGAACACATGAACACAGAGAACACATGAACACATGAACACAGAGAACACATGAACACAGAGAACACATGAAACACATGAACACAGAGAACACATGAACAGAGAACACATGAACACAGAGAACACATGAAACACATGAACACATGAAACACATGAACACAGAGAACACAAGAACACAGAGAACACATGAACACATGAACACAGAGAACACATGAACACAGAGAACACATGAACACATGAACACACGAACACATGAACACATGAACACAGAGAACACATGAACACACGAACACACGAACACAGAGAACACGTGAAACACATGATCACGTGAACACGTGAAACACATGAACACATGAACACAGAGAACACATGAACACAGAGAACACATGAACACATGAACACAGAGAACACATGAACACACGAACACAGAGAACACATGAAACACATGAACACACGAACACATGAACACATGAACACATGAACACAGAGAACACGTGAAACACATGATCACATGAACATGTGAAACACATGAAACACATGGACACATGAATACAGAGAACACATGAACACAGAGAACACATGAAGTCAAGTCAAGTCAAGTCAAGTTTATTTGTATAGCGCTTTTCACAATACAGATTGTATCAAAGCAGCTTCACAGTATTAAATTAAAATAATACAACAAAGTTTGTTTCAAGAGGAATTTATTGATTGATAAGAGAACACATGAACACATGAACACAGAGAACACATGAACACAGAGAACACATGAACACATGAACACAGAGAACACATGAACACAGAGAACACATGAAACACATGAACACAGAGAACACATGAACAGAGAACACATGAACACAGAGAACACATGAAACACATGAACACATGAAACACATGAACACAGAGAACACAAGAACACAGAGAACACATGAACACATGAACACAGAGAACACATGAACACATGAACACAGAGAACACATGAACACATGAACACACGAACACACGAACACACGAACACAGAGAACACGTGAAACACATGAAACACATGATCATATGAACACGTGAAACACATGAAACACATGGAACACATGAACACAGAGAACACATGAACACATGAACACAGAGAACACATGAACACATGAAACAGAGAACACATGAACATAGAGAACACATGAACACAGAGAACACATGAACACAGAGAACACATGAACACAGAGAACACATGAAACAGAGAACACATGAAACAGAGAACACATGAACACAGAGAACACATGAACACAGAGAACACATGAACACATGAACACATGAACACAGCGAACACAGCGAACACAGAGAACACATGAACACAGAGAACACATGAACACATGAACACATGAACACAGCGAACACAGAGAACACATGAACACATGAAACAGAGAACACATGAACACAGAGAACACATGAACACAGAGAACACATGAACACATGAAACACATGAACACAGAGAACACATGAACACAGAGAACACATGAACACATGAACACACGAACACAGAGAACACATGAACACATGAACACATGAACACACGAACACAGAGAACACATGAAACACATGAACACATGAACACACGAACACATGAACACAGAACACATGAACACATGAACACAGAGAACACAAGAACACAGAGAACACATGAACACATGAACACAGAGAACACATGAACACATGAACACAGAGAACACATGAACACATGAACACACGAACACATGAACACATGAACACAGAGAACACATGAACACACGAACACACGAACACAGAGAACACGTGAAACACATGATCACGTGAACACGTGAAACACATGAACACATGAACACAGAGAACACATGAACACAGAGAACACATGAACACATGAACACAGAGAACACATGAACACACGAACACAGAGAACACATGAAACACATGAACACACGAACACATGAACACATGAACACAGAGAACACGTGAAACACATGATCACATGAACATGTGAAACACATGAAACACATGGACACATGAATACAGAGAACACATGAACACAGAGAACACATGAAGTCAAGTCAAGTCAAGTCAAGTTTATTTGTATAGCGCTTTTCACAATACAGATTGTATCAAAGCAGCTTCACAGTATTAAATTAAAATAATACAACAAAGTTTGTTTCAAGAGGAATTTATTGATTGATAAGAGAACACATGAACACATGAACACAGAGAACACATGAACACAGAGAACACATGAACACATGAACACAGAGAACACATGAACACAGAGAACACATGAAACACATGAACACAGAGAACACATGAACAGAGAACACATGAACACAGAGAACACATGAAACACATGAACACATGAAACACATGAACACAGAGAACACAAGAACACAGAGAACACATGAACACATGAACACAGAGAACACATGAACACATGAACACAGAGAACACATGAACACATGAACACACGAACACACGAACACACGAACACAGAGAACACGTGAAACACATGAAACACATGATCATATGAACACGTGAAACACATGAAACACATGGAACACATGAACACAGAGAACACATGAACACATGAACACAGAGAACACATGAACACATGAAACAGAGAACACATGAACATAGAGAACACATGAACACAGAGAACACATGAACACATGAACACAGAGAACACATGAACACATGAAACAGAGAACACATGAAACAGAGAACACATGAACACAGAGAACACATGAACACAGAGAACACATGAACACATGAACACATGAACACAGCGAACACAGAGAACACATGAACACAGAGAACACATGAACACAGAGAACACATGAACACATGAACACATGAACACAGCGAACACAGAGAACACATGAACACATGAAACAGAGAACACATGAACACAGAGAACACATGAACACAGAGAACACATGAACACATGAAACACATGAACACAGAGAACACATGAACACAGAGAACACATGAACACATGAACACACGAACACAGAGAACACATGAACACATGAACACATGAACACACGAACACAGAGAACACATGAAACACATGAACACATGAACACACGAACACACGAACACATGAACACAGAACACATGAACACATGAACACAGAGAACACATGAACACATGAACACAGAGAACACATGAACACACGAACACACGAACACAGAGAACACGTGAAACACATGAACACATGAACACAGAGAACACATGAACACATGAACACATGAACACATGAACACAGAGAACACATGAACACATGAAACACATGAACACATGAACACAGAGAACACATGGACACATGAACTCAGAGAACACATGAACACAGAGAACACATGAACACAGAGAACACAGAGAACACATGAACACAGAGAACACATGAACACATGAACACAGAGAACACATGAACACATGAACACACGAACACACGAACACATGAACACACGAACACATGAACACAGAGTACACATGAAACACATGAACACATGAACACATGAATACACGAACACATGAAACACATGAACACATGAACACATGAACACACAAACACATGAACACAGAGAACACATGAAACACATGATCACATGAACACATGAAACACATGAACACATGAAACACATGAACACATGAAACACATGAACACATGAACACATGATCACATGAACACATGAACACACGAACACAGAGAACACATGAAACACATGATCACATGAACACATGAAACACATGAACACATGAAACACATGAAACACATGAACACATGATCACATGAACACATGAACACATGAAACACATGAACACAGAGAACCGCTCAGGTGAGACGTGTGGCCGCTCTCAGAAACAAACACAAGTCTGTGAGTCCGAGTGGCTCATAAAGAGAGCAGTGTACGACACACTCCGCGCTCACCACACATGCCTCTTATAATTAATGAAATTACACACTGAATCACTGAGTTTGTCCTCAGGGCCGCGAGCCAGACGCTCCAAACCTCCAGCGAGTCCGGCGAGGTTCCCTCAAAGTTATGAACAAACGTTCCTACAGTAACGTTAATAATGTTCTTAATAAAGTTCAGATCTATCTCTCAAAGTAATGAACAAAGTAACATTAATAGAACGTTCATTGAAAGTTGTCTTTAATAATATTCTCAGAACAATAGAACAAAAACATCGATCATGGAATGTTTCTTCTGGAATGTTTCAGTTGGAGGTTTGTTTTTAAATGTAACGTTTTTTAAATGTTTCTTCTTGTTTCAGAACGTTCAGATTCAAAAGTAACGTTCCATAATGTTTGAAGAATGATACAATGTTACTGTTCCCGTAACGTTCACAGAACCAAGAAAAAACACTTTTAAAACATCAAGGAAACATTCAGAAATAATGTCTTCATAATTTAATGGGAATGTTAGAACATTTTTCTTAGAATATAGTTTTGTTAGCTGGGAACGTTCTCTCAACATTATAAACAAACATTCACACGTTAATAGAACGTTCGTTCTGCTCTTTAATAACGTTCTTGATAAAGTTCAGATCTATCAGTATCGCTGCATAATGTGTCCAGTTGTCTCTATAATATGCAGAAGCAGAAACAGGAATAAAGCGAGTGTTTGCTTTATAGGCCAAACCTGAGAAAATGGCACATCTGGTAAAATATAGTCAAATTGCACATTCTGAAGTGTTGCCAAGAGAATGAAAGCCTGTTAACAGAGATTGCATCATTTTATAGTTAAATGGCCATGGGATTAAAAATTGCAGGTTTAATGGGTTTCAATGGGGACATTCTTGTCCTGAAGGTCCTGAGAGGAACTATCTTGTGTTACTGGTGCAAAATTGATTTTTTTAAAGGAAATGGGGGTGAAATAGTAAAATTCCAATGCACACCTGTGCCAAAATGTATGCAGTTGGCATTATCACACACACAATGATCAAGAAAACAAAACTGGAAAAGACAAAAATGTCCATAAGGTCACGCAGGGGTTAAATCACTTCAGCGTCAGATCACACATCATCACCAGGACACACACTACACTAATCAGTGCACTTGTCTGGGTAACTAGTGATCACGTTTGAGGTTATTAAACATCGACTGGGGCAGAAACCATTGACTGTGTCTGAAAGTAATTATCGTGTTCACTGGAGCGGCTCAACAAACACACACATATAAAACATCCCTCAAAGAAAGAAGCAAAAGCCTCACAGATCTGAAATAACCCCAGCTGATCAAAAATACATCTTCTGCTCGTTTCGTTAACGATCCCATTCAGTTCAAAATGTTTCAAAAGCGTTTCTTCTTGGTTCTGTGAACGTTACGGGAACAGTAACATTGTATCATTCTTCACACATTATGGAACGTTACTTTTGAATCTGAACGTTCTGAAACAAGTAGAAACATTTTAAAAACGTTACATTTAAAAACAAACATCCAACTGAAACATTCCAGAGTAAAATGCTCCATTAATGTTTCGAGAAAGACCAGAGTAACTCTGAACGATCGATCTATTACTGCTACTTTGTTCGTAACTTTGAGAGCGGATGTTTCTGAGGATGCCGATGCAGATACGAGACGGAGATCCGTGTTTCCCTCAGCAGGGCTTCTAGTGTGAAGAAGCTGTACAGTAGAGGCCAGACGCTCCACAACTGCAGACTAACCCTAACCCTAACCCTAACCCTAGACTGAGGAAAGGAGAGAGAGCAACAGAAGCCAGAGACAGAACAGCCGATCTCATCGCTGGAACACATGTGGGATTCAGTCTCAACACACAAGCTTCTCTACGGTTCAGGCTGATATTACAGTTTTTTCCAGTTGCTAACACACTAAACTGACACACACAGCAGTTATTTACACTGACACACACACACACACACACACACACACACACACACACACACACACACACACACACACACACACACACACACAGCACAGTTATTTACACTGACACACACAGCACAGTTACACTGACACACACACACAGCACAGTTATTTACACTGACACACACACACACACACACACACACACACACACACACACACACACACACACACACACACACACACACACAGCACAGCACAGTTATTTACACTGACACACACAGCACAGTTACACTGACACACACACACAGCACAGTTATTTACACTGACACACACACACACACACACACACACACACACACACACACACACACACACACACACACACACACACACCACAGTTATTTACACTGACACACACACACACACACACAGCACAGTTATTTACACTGACACACACACACAGCACAGTTACACTGACACACACACACACACACACACACACACACACACACACACACACACACACACACACAGCACAGCACAGTTATTTACACTGACACACACACACACACAGCACAGTTATTTACACTGACACACACACACACACACACACACACACACACACACACACACACACACACACACACAGCACAGTTATTTACACTGACACACACACACACACACACACACACAGCAGTTTACACTGACACACACAGCACAGTTATTTACACTGACACACACAGCACAGTTATTTACACTGACACACACACAGCACAGTTATTTACACTCACACACACACACACACACACACACACACACACACACACACACACACACACACACAGCACAGTTATTTACACTGACACACACACAGCACAGTTATTTACACTCACACACACTCACACACACACACACACACACACACACACACACAGCACAGTTATTTACACTGACACACACACAGCACAGTTATTTACACTGACACACACACAGCACAGTTATTTACACACACAGCACAGTTATTTACACTGACAAACACACACACACACACACACACACACACACACACACACACACACACACACACACACACACACACACACACACACACACACACACACAGCACAGTTATTTACACTGACATACACAGCACAGTTATTTACACTGACACACACAGCACAGTTATTTACACTGACACACACACACACACACACACACACACACACACACACACACACACACACACACACACACACAGCAGTTATTTACACTGACATACACAGCACAGTTATTTACACTGACACACACAGCACAGTTATTTACACTGACACACACACACACACACACACACACACACACACAGCAGTTATTTACACTGACATACACAGCACAGTTATTTACACTGACACACACACACACACACACACACACACACACAGCAGTTATTTACACTGACATACACAGCACAGTTATTTACACTGACACACACAGCACGGTTATTTACACTGACACACACACACACACACACACACACACACACACACACACACACACACACACACACACACACACACACACACACACACAGCAGTTATTTACACTGACATACACAGCACAGTTATTTACACTGACACACAGTTATTTACACTGACACACACACACACACACACACACACACACAGCACAGTTATTTACACACACACACACACACACACACACACACACACACACACACACACACACAGCACAGTTATTTACACTGACACACGCACAGCACAGTTATTTACACTGACACACACAGCACAGTTATTTACACTGACACACACACACAGCACAGTTATTTACACTGACACACACAGCACAGTTATTTACACTGACACACACACACAGCACAGTTATTTACACTGACACACACAGCACAGTTATTTACACTGACACACACACAGCACAGTTATTTACACTGACACACACACACAGCACAGTTATTTACACTGACACACACAGCACAGTTATTTACACTGACACACACACACACAGCACAGTTATTTACACTGACACACACAGCACAGTTATTTACACTGACACACGCACAGCACAGTTATTTACACTGACACACACAGCACAGTTATTTACACTGACACACACACACAGCACAGTTATTTACACTGACACACACAGCACAGTTATTTACACTGACACACACACAGCACAGTTATTTACACTGACACACACAGCACAGTTATTTACACTGACACACGCACAGCACAGTTATTTACACTGACACACACAGCACAGTTATTTACACTGACACACACACACAGCACAGTTATTTACACTGACACACACAGCACAGTTATTTACACTGACACACACACAGCACAGTTATTTACACTGACACACACACAGCACAGTTATTTACACTGACACACACACACAGCACAGTTATTTACACTGACACACACAGCACAGTTATTTACACTGACACACACACGCACAGCACAGTTATTTACACTGACACACACAGCACAGTTATTTACACTGACACACACAGCACAGTTATTTACACTGACACACACAGCACAGTTATTTACACTGACACACACAGCACAGTTATTTACACTGACACACACACACACAGCACAGTTATTTACACTGACACACACAGCACAGTTATTTACACTGACACACACAGCACAGTTATTTACACTGACACACACACACACAGCACAGTTATTTACACTGACACACACACACACAGCACAGTTATTTACACTGACACACACACACACACACACACACACACAGCACAGTTATTTACACTGACACACACACACACAGCACAGTTATTTACACTGACACACACAGCACAGTTATTTACACTGACACACACAGCACAGTTATTTACACTGACACACACACAGCACAGTTATTTACACTGACACACACACAGCACAGTTATTTACACTGACACACACACACACACACACACACACACACACACACACACACACACACACACACACACACACACACACAGCACAGTTATTTACACTGACACACACACACAGCAGTTATTTACACTGACACAGCACAGTTATTTACACTGACACACACAGCACAGTTATTTACACTGACACACACACACACACACAGCAGTTATTTACACACACACACACACACACACACACACACACACACACACACACACACACACACACACACACACACACACACACACACACACACACACAGCACAGTTATTTACACTGACACACACAGCACAGTTATGTACACTGACACACGCACAGCACAGTTATTTACACTGACACACACACGCACAGCACAGTTATTTACACTGACACACACAGCACAGTTATTTACACTGACACACACAGCACAGTTATTTACACTGACACACACAGCACAGTTATTTACACTGACACACACACAGCACAGTTATTTACACTGACACACACAGCACAGTTATTTACACTGACACACACAGCACAGTTATTTACACTGACACACACAGCACAGTTATTTACACTGACACACACACACACAGCACAGTTATTTACACTGACACACACAGCACAGTTATTTACACTGACACACACACACAGCACAGCTATTTACACTGACACACACACACACAGCACAGTTATTTACACTGACACACACACACACACACACAGCACAGTTATTTACAGTGACACACACACACACACACACACACACAGCACAGTTATTTACACTGACACACACACAGCACAGTTATTTACACTGACACACACAGCACAGTTATTTACACTGACACACACACACAGCACAGTTATTTACACTGACACACACACACACACAGCACAGTTATTTACACTGACACACACAGCACAGTTATTTACACTGACACACACAGAGCAAAACCTCTTCAAGTCTCCAAAAGTCTAAACACATTTTCTGCTTTACAAACATTTTGCAATTCAGAATGGCACTTTTTAAACACACTGAACACGGTTCTCTGCGTAACACACAACAATCTGACATAACGTCATGATGGCCATTCAAAACAACACTCCATGATCTGATTGGCCGACACATGTGTCACCTGACCAAACACCTCAACACTTCAATCTTTTTCAGTTTACAGTTTTTTTGTGAGCATATTTGTGTTTGGTGAAAAATAAAAAAGTAAATGTTTCAACAGTATGTGTGTGTGTCTGTGTATCTGAACAACCTGAAGAATTTTCTACAATTTGAACTATTTTAGTATTATAGCAAAGCACACTGAAGATGAGAGTGCTGTTCATTACGCCCAACAGTGTGTATTTTTTTGATAAAACCAGCCCTATTTTTTACAGTCTATGAACCAGCCTAGTTTGCAAAATTGTGTTAGCAATTGGAGAAAACTGTGAAGAGTTGAACTACACTATCTAACGGTGTTGCAGAATGTAGTGTGAATGAAGATGTTGAGAAACATGGGCTACGAGTACACACACCGTGTTCCACACACTCACTGATATAGCCTACAGTATAATCATTCGCCTGCTGATTTTAACCACAATATTTGATGGATCATGAACCTTTTTTACACTATAAAGAACCTTTTGTCTGAGAGAAAGATACTCAAAGTAACTTCATTAAACCCTT
Source organism: Leuciscus leuciscus (assembly GCF_965113295.1). NCBI lineage: Eukaryota > Metazoa > Chordata > Actinopteri > Cypriniformes > Leuciscidae > Leuciscus > Leuciscus leuciscus. The sequence continues at coordinate 494,024 of NC_138728.1, forward strand.
ATTGCAATAAAGATGCTTTATTTTAAAGAAACATGTTGCGCTGGTCTCTTCTCCTCTATAGTGTCGAGTGAAACGCTACAGGAACAAGAACACATGTGGGCGGGGCTTGATTGTGTCTGTGGGGAATTGATTGGATGGTTGTGGTTTGCTATTGGCTGATCTCATGTGAGTGACAGGTTGCCCTGCCCTCGCTTATTTTGATTCAAGATTTTGAGTGTGTGTCTGTGTGAGTGTGTGTGATAGTGTTTGTGTGTGTGAGGGTGTGAGTGTTTGTGAGTCCATGTAAGTGTCTGTGTGAGATAGTGTTTGTGTGTGTGTGTGAGTGTGTGAGTGTTTGTGAGTGTTTGTGTGTGTGTGTGTGTGTGTGTGTGTGTGTGTGTGTGTGTGTGTATGAGAGAGATAGAGTGTCTCCTCCCTGCACTCGCTCGCATCAGATTCAAGGCACTGGCTCTTCAAGAGACGACTGAACCTCTCTCTCGTCAACACTTGACCGTTACTCTGACACTTTCTATTTCATGCTTCAGCACCAAAAGCTCAAACACACACACACACACACACACACACACACACATAGTGTTGCTGCTTCTTGCTCGTCACACTTCAGTCCAAACACACATTTCTCTGACTATTTTTGTCTATACAAAAAATATGCATGAGTAACATTTTTTAAAAAAAACCAAAAGTATTCCATGCAGTTATTTTTTTGTGTGTGCAAATGTTGAATGATGATCCAGTCCAGACCCTGGCGTGCAGAACCACACACTCCAGAACCACACACTCCAGAACCACACACTGCAGAACCACACACTCCAGAACCACACACTGCAGAACCACACACTGACTGCAGAACCAGCAGGACTATAGCACAGATCTGAACAGCGTCTCTACACCAGGTTTCAGTGCAGAGGAGGATCAGCTCAACGACGCCCCCTGGAGGCAGGAAACATGTCTCTCTCAGCAACACTTCTTACAATAAAGTGGCACATATAAATATATATAAACGATGTTTTCGAACAGCTCTATATAAATTTGGATATACCACAAATTAAAATGTAATATTTTTAATAGCCAAATTCCCCAAAATACATCATCATCATCATCATCATCATACGCAATCATATTCTGAATTAAAGCTGCAAGCAGCATTTATCAGGGTTTAAGGGTTTAAGCTCATGCGTAACAATATATTATGTTTTATTTAGCAAGAATGTAAACACTTAAACTTAGGAAACCAAAAGTAATTTATAAAATATCATATAAGAGATTCAGTCAAGAATGATTCACAATGCCATCAAGAACCTCAGGAACAACAAGGCCACTGGTCCTGATGGGATCCCCGCGGAGGTCTTAAAGGAAGGAGGACCAAGGCTCTGGCATCATATCCACCATCTTCTCGTCAAGGTCTGGGAAAGGGAAGAACTCCCCTCAGAGCTCCGGGATGCCCAAATTGTTACCATATTCAAGAAAGGGGACAAGGCTGAATGTGGAAACTACAGGGGTATCTCGCTCTTATCAACAACAGGCAAAGTCCTTGCTCGTGTTCTCGCCAACCGACTGCTACCACTGTCTGAGGAGATACTCCCTGAATCACAATGCGGTTTCCGTCCGTCTAGGGGAACAACTGACATGATCTTTTCTGCTCGCCAACTACAAGAAAAGTGTCGGGAACAAGGACTGCCTCTGTACATGGCCTTTATAGATTTGACAAAGGCCTTTGACTCCGTGGATAGGCAGGCACTGTGGAGCATACTATCAAAGTATGGATGTCATGCCAAATACATCCGTGTACTGAGGCTACTGCATGACGGCATGTCAGCCACAGTGCTCAACAGTGGCTCTGAATCTGAGCCATTTACTGTAGAAACTGGAGTCAAACAGGGATGTATCATTGCACCCACCCTATTTGCCATCTTCATTGCAGCCATACTCCACCTTACTGGCCAAGAGTTGCCACAGGGGATCCCAATCCTTTACAGGACTGACGGCAGGCTCTTCAATCTTAACAGATTCAAAGCAAAGAGCAAAGTCAGGAATACCACCATCATGGAGCTGCAATACACAGATGATAACGCCATTGCAGCACACTCCCCTGAAGACCTCCAGGGCATCCTAAATGCCTTTGCCAAGGCATACAGAGCCCTGGGTTTGGCCTTGAACATCAAGAAAACTCAGGTTCTGTATCAACCAGCACCCAACCAGCCGTCACTCCAGCCCATCATCAAAGTGGATAACACCACTCTGGAAAGCGTGGACCACTTCCCCTACCTTGGCAGCATTCTCTCTTCCAAAGCCGATATAGACTGTGAAGTTAACCATCGCCTGAGCTGTGCCAGCGGAGCCTATGCCAAACTCAGGACAAGAGTCTTTGATGACCGAGACCTGAAGGCTCAAACCAAGGTCCTGGTTTACAGAGCTGTGATTCTCCCAACTCTGCTGTATGGAGCGGAATCCTGGACCACCTACAGCAGACACCTGAGAGCATTGGAACTATTCCATCAAAGTGCCTTAAGAAAAATCTTGAGGATCAACTGGGAAGGCAGACGTACAAACTCCAGTATTCTGGAGGAAACGAATATGCCCAGCATCACTACCACCATAATGCAGCACCAACTCCGATGGACAGGACATGTCATCCGCATGCCCAACAACCGCCTCCCTAAGCAGATCCTGTACTCCCAGCTAAAAGAAGGACAGCGAGCCCCCGGTGGGCCAAAGAAACGCTTCAAGGACAATATCAAGACCAGCCTGAAAAAGTTTAACATCACGTCCGGCGACTGGGAGAATCTTGCGTTTAACAGGGACCACTGGAGAAAAGCAGTGCAGGAAGGTGCAGTACACCACCAAACAGAACTCCGCCGTGCCGCAGATGAAAAGCGGCAACACCGCAAGGACAAACAGAGAAAGGCTCCACCACCACACATCACCTCAACCTTCCAATGCCCACATTGCAGCAGAATCTGTGGATCACAGATCGGCCTTTACAGCCACCTGAGGATCCACAAATAAGGCGACCCGACAGAGAGGACAGTCATACTCGTTTCGAGTGACCGCCGAAGAAGAAGAAGATTTATAAGGAAGTTCATCCTGATAATGCATCGTCAGCATTAGAAAGATTATTTCACCCTTTAGTGGACAAACATGCAGTTATGAAAGATGTACAGTGAGGAATGTTCGGGCATGGATCGTTAATGAGCTGGAACACATCATGTTAGAGAGAGATGTGGCAAAGGGTACAGCAACACAACTGGGAAAAGGAGGATCGGGACTATTGCAAATCAAGAAATCAAGAAACTAAAATTAATAGGAAAAATTAAATAATGTTTTACAAAATTAAAATAAGTGAATAAAAATATGATTGTAAATAAAGTGTAGAACACTCAATGAAATAATGGATCGGAAATCAAGTCAAATTCCTTATTTTATTGATAAGGCGACTCATTTTTAACTATTTTTAAACCATATGAAATTGGAAATTATTTTAATTATTTTTTCATAAATAAAGTTGATACATAAAGAGAAATGTTGTTCGGCAGGACCAGTTTGCACATCTTTAATATCAGTATTTAAAAAGGGATTTTAGCTTTAGCTTGGAAAGATGCTAAGGTTATTAATCTACAGAAAAATGCAGCTCTGGGTTTTAATGGTCATAATAGTCGACCAATAAGTTTGTTACCAGATCTTAGCAGAGTATTGAAAAAGATAATTTGTGATCAAATTCAATTATTCTTTAAGGAGAATAGTTTGCTCTCTAATTTTCAGCATTGATATTGAGAGAGCAGAGACTGATGCCAGTAACTCAGTAGGAGCAGTGTTAGATGTCAGCTCAGCTTATTATTGCTGGATCATAGATTATTGCTGGATAAACTGAAATGTTAAGGAAAAATATGTTTTTGAAAGTTTTTTTTTGCCAGTTAAAGCGCCACGTCTTGCCTGATCTCCACCACTGTTATTAGGTGGAGCGTGCCCGTACATGTGTGTGTCAGATTTGTTGTAAATATCTCATTTCGTTTTGAAGTTTAGACACTTATATTTATGAGCGCATAAAATGATCCATGGGTGACATTGATTGGATTTTGTTTTGGTCAGTTCCTATCATAATTTTGACATTTGGCCGTTATTGTTTAGCTATTGAAATTTCCAGTGGTGGTTTTGTCCTAATCAGACTAACGGTTTTGAAGATAATCGCAAGTTTTTTAAGCGCTAAATGACTCCAATTCACAAACTATGAGGTGAAACCTGGCATGTTTGGTATGGTTGGACTCGGCAAGGATTCAGGAGTCTCAGGAGGACACTCCCGGGAAAAACGCTGGCTTGAAACTTCTCAGGCTCCTTCAGGGCATTGTTTTTGAGATACGCCAGTGTTCTCATAGACTATCACCCTGGACAAAGACACTGCATGCCAATTTTCATCGGACTAACGGTTGCGTGCGGTTATAGCCATTTTCATGATATTTTCCCTGTTATAGCGCCACCAAGTGGCCTCACCTCAGATTGAGCTCATAAACATGTGTCCCGAGTTTAGTGGAAATATCTCCTTCCGTTCACAAGTTATAGGGGTAAACGTACCTATTAAGCTCAACAAAATCTACATTGAGACATTTTTAGTGCACAAGATATTGGTTTTAGTACAAGAAGTTATTTTAAAATAAAATATTAATCTCTCACACTATAATATTTCATTTTATTTTAAATGACAAAAGTATTTCAATTAAGATGTACATGATTAAATATAAAAAGTCTGGCTGTGCTTAATGGGTACGTTTTGTACCCTTTAAGCACACCCCTGTTCCCAATAAGCTCACAACAAGTTTTATTAAAACTTCTTGTTTATTTTAAACAACCTTTTTAAGGAATAATTGAAAAAAGTTTTATTTGAAGGTACAGAGTCAATCACAAGACTAAAATCAAGCAACAAGGCATTCAGTTTGATCAGGTAGCCTATCCTATTCATAGTGACGTGTCATTCAAACTCATTGCAACATTTCGTCTAGCTTTTGTCATCTTAAGATTGTGAAAATAAGTTTATTAATAATTTTTTTGAAGATTAACATAGTGACAACCATCAGTTAATATTTAAAGTCTGATTATGAAGTATTTACATAGACGTTCAATGTGGATGAGCTTAAAGGGAGCACACTGTGCTTAATTGGAGCAAAAACCATTTTTAATTAATAAATATTAAATGAAATTTAAAGGAAAATATTTAGCTAAATTAATATTCTAGGTAATGTATTAAGTTAATACCAATTTTAATATGAACAACTATTATTGACAATATCTATTAAATGCTTTTTCTAATTGATGTCACACTGAAGCTGTGTGATTGTCAGTAGTGCACCCTTTACAGCAGTTTAAAACCACAGACTATCAATAAAATGTAAAATGATAATATTATGGATTTAAAAGTACAAGCCATTAATGCCTGTGAAGTAATATATTAGTGTAGCACACAATCTTATACAGCTAGTAAGCTGGCTATATTCGTAGCATCTGGGCTATGTTGCTAAAACTATCTTTTAGATCTAACTGTAATTATTTCCCACATCCAGGTTCCAGGTTATAATATGCATAAGTCTAAACATTAATCTCTTAATTTTGCAATAAGTAGATGTACTTAGCCAAAATAAAGGCTTAACATATAAAAAATGCACATTTGAGGGGCTCCTCTGCTGGTGAAAGTTTTCAGACAGCTTTCAAAATGACCACCAGACAGTGTGAACACATGGATACACATATCTCAGTGTGCAATGGTCTGATTGGTTTAAAATTTCAGGAGGTATGTAGTAACAAACACATCAATTGGTTAATACATCAAATAGGATAATACATTGCTGTTTCTTTTTATAATCTGAGCTCCAAGATGGTAGTGTGCTTAATGGGTACTTGAGCTTAATAGGTACGTTTACCCCTAGCCGTTTTAGTAAAAGTGGCCTGGTCACATCGAATATTTTGGTTCCCCTTAGCAACCGTGAACTGAAATTTCTAATTTTTTTATGATTATTGATAGTGACTCTCCAGAGAATATTTCTGCAGTGGTTTGGTTCCGATCAGGCCAAAAACCCAGGACTAGTTCCAAAAGTAGGTTTTTGGAAAACCCCAAAATACCCAACTTTTTGGGTATTTTTCTGGAGAATGCTGCATCATGGGAAAATGAACAATACAATAGGGTTTCAGCACTATGCGCTTGAACCCCTAATAGGCTCTATGCACGATCGCTTCCGCGTTTTGTCTCAGCCCGCCCAGTTACATCCGGTGCTGCGTCGGAAGCCGTTTTTGCATTAGGTGGAGATAATGGCAAATTACACTCGCTGTTTACAAGAACTTGCAGCGGTAACCGTGAATGATGTTAAAGGGTAACTAAACCCCTGGTCAGAGCCTGACTCCACCCACTGGCAATATTTTAAAAATGCTGGAAAAGTAGGCAGAGCCCAGTGGAGAGGGGGCGTGCATCTGTGACATATCTCTCTGCAGGCAAGGGCGTGGTTAGCTGGTACCCTCTGATGTCAGAGGGTACCACAACTTCCAATAGGAAAATTCAACTGCAGTAGCCACTGTTCAACCTGAAGAGGGCAGCACTCAGACGTTTTTACACCATATTTTGTAAAATTAAAACACTTTAAACACAAATGTCAAAAAAAACTACTTGAATCAATGAACAGCACTAATAAAGCCCCATTCTTACAGACCATTAACTAAAAAAAGTTGGTTTAGGGTTTAGTTACCCTTTAACAATATTGTGAGGCAGTTAGCTGTCACACATAAGAGTAAGAAAGAGAAGGGCTTTAAATTATAAATTTCGAGCTACATCGACAACTTTGAGGGTGAGTATTCTCTCATATCGCGCGAAATCCGACTAGCGAATCAGTTTCTAAAATCGTTGTCTCCGTTTCTGAGAAAATGAATTTTATTAAAGTTTTGCCGCTATACACGTCGCTATAGAACGCTCTATGCGGAAGTAAAGACGCTGGCTGAGATCCTACCGGAAATACGTCAGAAGCGTTCGTGCATAGAGCCTATTAGGAATGTAACAATGCAGCCTAATATAATTTATGAGAAACCAAAACAATTAGTTCGCCTCTCGAGTCATTTTGTTCGTTTGTCACGTGACTGTCGCAAAATGAACGATTCATTCATGAATTCAAGACATTGTATACATTTAGTTTGAGGGAGAAAGACGATAAATATACTTATTACATGGCTTGGTTGAATTCCAGTGTAGAATGCGGTGTGTTATTTCTTGATATCAGCCGCTGCGAACTATAACACACCGTTGCCATGAAAAACAGCGCGTTGCTATGGACGCGGAACGGACTATTTCCTTGGCGGAAGCAATACAATCGTTTTTAAATCAATAAACTCCTTTTTAAATCAATAATTTGTGTCAAATTATTGATTTATTTTGTAGGTAGCCATGTAATAAGCGGGATAATGTATAGAGAGGCGGTCGTTATAGCGAATAACAACCCCTTCAGGCTGATTCAATGCTCCGCTTGTTCGTATACAACATGGATTTCTCGGCGACGTCATCACAGCATGCGCACGCAACCAGGAGGCAGAAAAGACCCGCGGCCTTCGTACCAGAGTAACGTTAAAGGGTTTAGGGTAGGCTAGTAGCATAGTGGTGGTGTTGTCGCTAAGTCAAAATGCTAATTATCATGTTAGACTAAGTTAGTAATGTAACAGCCAATGTTAGCAGTGCAGCATCTATAGAGCCCGAATTTGCTTTTATATAAGTTAACCTTGTTTACGTTACTTTACGACCTGCAACATTTCATGACTTCACACATGTACGTGGCGATAATATTAAAAAACTTACTCTCAGCAATGGTGAGATCTTGCCGGATCCCTACGCAATACGATCTTTGGATTGTGGATGACAAGTGGCCAGCAATATGGCCTGATATATATAATTATTTTATTCGAAATCCATGTATACACTACTGTTCAAAAGTTTGGGGTTGGTAAGATTTTTATGTTTTTGAAAGCAGTCTCTTGTGCTAAAAAATTCTGTAAAACAGGAATATTATGAAATATTATTGGAACATACATTTTAAAATGCATTCAAAAAGAAAACGTGTAATTTATTTTATCTGAATTTTCAGCATCATTACTCCAGTCTTCAGTGTCACATGATCCTTCACAAATCATTCTAATATGATGATTTGATGCTCAAGAAACATTTCTGATAATTATCAATGTTGAAAACAGTTGTGCTGCTTATTTTTGTGACATATTTTATTTAGGATTCTTTGATGAATAGAAAATTCAAAAGAACAGCATTTATTTGTATGTTTTCTTGTAGTATACAACACACTTGGTATACTAAATGTCAAATTTGCGATCTAAATAGCTGTTTGAAAAAATAAACATGTATTTTTTTCACTGTTCATAACTGGTTGAGCAGTTAAACTCTAGTATGTGCTCATGACAGCACATAATCCATCGTCAAATCTTTGATTTACAGTAAGTATGTGTGAAGTCATGAAATGTTGCAGGTCGTAGTAACGTAAACAAGGTTAACTTATATAAAAGCAAATTCGGGCGATGCTGCACTGCTAACATTGACTATTACATTACTAACTTAGTCTAACATGATAATTCATACATGCATCACAGTATGTCCGGATTTTGATTCGTAAACAGTTGGACTTTTTACATAATGTTATATTAATATGAAACACAAACAAACAGATCCAACTCTGAAATTGCAGTTTATTATTGAGTCAACAAAAAATTACAAACAATGCGAAATCTACGTTAATTACAATGTTCTTTTATTACAGAACTCGGCATAACAGATAGCGGTTTTTTGCCTCCTGGATGCGCGCGCATCCGGTATTGTTTGTATACAAGAAACCCGTGTTACCGCCTCTCTATACATTATCCCTTACACATGTATTGCTCAATTGAACATTTAAATGTGAAAAGTTATCTGGTCTTTAATAACGCTCCCAAAACGTTCGCACAAAAACATTATTTTACATCGTTTACGGAGCGTTATTTCTGAAATGTTTTAGTTGGACGTTTGTCGTAAGTTTTTTTTATCTGTTACTACTTGTATCAGAACGTTCAAAACTAATGTCCCCATAATGTTTAACATGTCTGTCCGCTGTTGAGCCTAATCCTCACTCATCACGTGTCTATCTCTGAAAGACCATTATTTCGTTCAAAGTAAAACTGTGTTAAACCCAGCCCTGAGTCTCCACACTGTCTCCTCTGATTAATGCACTATAATTGTATTTCCTCTTGGATTACGTGTCGTTTGGCAGAATAGTGTGTTTACAACAAAAGCGGATCATGTGAGAAACAAATTCCTTCTCCCTGCTGATTGTTTTAGTACAATAAGCCCCGTTAAGACTTTCATAAGCAGGGCCAAAAACTGTGTGACTGGAATAACAAACAAGAGTTGAGCTCGTGCGCTCCTTTTACTTAATAATAATAAATATTTATACTATGCTGTGACGACGTTGCAGACGGTAAACCTTCCCGGATGTGACCCCGCCCACCTAAACACACGCCTGCCTCGCGGCCAATCGCGTAGCGCGTACGTCACGCCGCCTCATTAATATTCATGAGCCAAGCCTCCGCCATAACAGAGTCCGTTACCGCGCCCCGGGAAAGCGCGAGTGACGTCACCGCCGACTGATTCAAACGCGCGTGCGGAGCGTCTCTCTGCAGCAGCGACTGAAGGTCAGCGCGACAGACAGCACTGATAACCGGACCTGAAGGTAAGCAGGCTTTCTGATGTGATGTGATGATGATTATGATGTTGATGATGATGGTGTGTTTGGTGCTGCCGGGACGGTCCCGGTATCAGATGATGCTGAGCGGGAATATCAACAAATGAGGATGTGAATCATGTGCTGATGATGCACTTATACATTCATTTTTAATCAGGCCTTCGGCTAATGTGATTAATGCAGCATAAATGTGATGAATATGAATGCATATGGAGCGTGTGCACGCGGTCTGAGTCGGCATCCGTATAGAGAGAATATAGAAGAGAGAATAGAAGTGAATAGAGTTCTATATTTATCCGGCTTTGATGCTGTAAGCGGGTTTGGCTCATCTGGGTCACTCCAGCGGGTCACGTGACGGTCTCCGAGCACATTCAGCTGATGATGTGTGTGTGTTTATGATGTTTATGATGTTTACAGAAGGACAGGAATGAGATCATTGGCAGGCCCTCAATAATGTACTATCGTGTAATCTGATATTATCAGACACAAACACACCGAAACTGTTGAGCTGTAACACTTTATTTTACAGTGTCCTTATTACATGTTACACGCACTTACCATAGTAATAACAGTGTAAATTATGCATAATTACATGCAACTTACCCTCAACCAAACACTTATAGTAAGTACATGTTGTTAATTAAGATTACTCAGTACATAAATATATGAGTGTTACCCTAAAATACCACAGCTCAACACACACACACTTTATTTCACACACACTTACCGTAGTAATAACAGTAAATTATGCATAATTACATGCAACTAACCCTCAACCAAACCCTAATCCTACACTAAGCCTATAGTACGTTAATATTACTCAGTACTTAAATATATAATTACACTGTAACAATGACACCTTCAAATAAAGTGTAACTAATTTTAGCACTTCTACTTAAACTGGATGAGAATGAGGAATATTGCGTTGCCGACACAAGCTGAAATAAAATAAGTGAAATGTTTTTTTACAGTGTAGGGTTAATAATTACACACACAGTTATTACACACAGTTATTACACACAGTTATTGTGTGTAATGCATATGTTGTGTGTGTTGTAGCGAGTGTTATTGTGTGTAATGCATATGTTGTGTGTGTTGTAGCGAGTGTTATTGTGTGTAATGCATATGTTGTGTGTGTTGTAGTGAGTGTTATTGTGTGTAATGCATATGTTGTGTGTGTTGTAGTGAGTGTTATTGTGTGTAATGCATATGTTGTGTGTGTTCTAACACTAGGGAAGAATGAAGCACAAACATCCACGGCTCACGCTGAGCCCTGAAGGAGACGCCCGAGACATTTATTTATCTTCAGCTTCATGTTTTCACATCTCTGAACACACACACACACACACACACACACACACACACACACACACACACACACACCGCGAGAGACCAGATCCTGACACACACATCTGTAAAACACCTGGAAACAAGATCAGAGGAGAATATATATCAGATATTAATAAGTGTTTCCACTCTAACACGAGCACTGCAGTGTAAGGGTTAATCAGGACCAGCTCTCAGGAAGAAGGTCAAAGGTCACGATAATGACCCTGAAACACACCTGCAACCCTGACATATGACATCATAGTGCAACCGTTTATTAAACCTTTAGACAAAAGAAAAGAAAAAATTGCATGTTTTTATACATTTTATATCATATTTATGACATCAGGCTTTAGCGACGCACAATACATCAGCGATAAATATCATGTTCATTTTTAATCTTATTATCATTATCAGTCCAGTAGGAAAATCTGATAAATAATGGATTCTTTTTTTCTTCTATAAAGAATTATTGGTGCATAAAACATTTCTAAATATCAATATCTGCCTATAATGTGTCTTAGTAAGATGATATTTAAATGCTTAGTTTTATGATCTGTAGTTTTAAAACATATAATGCAATAATACAATAATAATGATTGAGAGATGAAGACATAAACCTTCCTCAAAAGCCTCATGATCATATTTGATACTCGTGATTTTTATAATAAATGATGATGATGATAATCAAGTGAAATATTACTAACAATATCAAAGTTATTCTCACGTTTACTTGATAAAATCATGTCGGATTGAAGGACGTTTGTACTATTAAACTAAGAGAGTGTAAACTGTCACTCAGAGGTCATGTGATCATCAGATATGAATATGATCCGGGAGTTATTGTGCTCAGACCCTCAGCTGCGCCGCGGTGTACGTGTGTACATTATGTGCGTTTATGTTATGATATCTCAGATGTTTCTGAAGTATCAAACGGAGGAGGAGACGCCCGTCCGCACGATTGTTCCTCTGAAGTCTGGGAAACCAGATCTTGTTTTTGAAGACCTTCAAAAGACCTCGGGAATGAAGTCAGCAGGTCTTTCCTCCGATTCAGACCCACGAGAAGACCTTTGACCTACTCTCAGTCTTACACACACTAACCAGTCAAACGCTCTGGATCGTGAGATTACTCCAGTCTTCAGTGTCACATGATCCTTCAGGAATCACTCTAATATGAGGATCTGATGCTCAAGAAACATTTATGATTATTATCAGTGTTGAAAACAGTTATTTTACATTTATATTTCAGGATTATTTGATGAATAGAAAGTTGAAAAGAACAGCATTATCTGCAATAGAAGCTTTTTGTAACATTACAAATGTCTTTACTGTCACTTTTGATCAATTTAATTAATCCTTGATGAATAAAAGTATTGATTTATTTTTTATTTCCCCCCAAAATAAAACTAGAACTTTCTATTCATCAAAGAATCCTGAAATAAATGTAAAATAACTGTTTTCAACACTGATAATAATCATAAATGTTTCTTGAGCATCAGATCCTCATATTAGAGTGATTCCTGAAGGATCATGTGACACTGAAGACTGGAGTAATGATGCTGAACATTGACAGGAATAAATTACACTTTATTATATATTAACATAGAGAACAGATGATTTACACTGGAATAATATTTAACAAAATTACTGTCTTTTTTGTATTTTTAATAAAGTTGGTGTGACTTCTTTTAAAAACATAAAAAATCTCACTTTTGTCTGCTAGTGTTCGATCAGGGAAACGGCTGTGATGTGATGTGAACTGTAGAGAAGGAGACGAGGAATGCAATCTAATTAAATATTCATGAGGCGTTTCAAACTACACTGAGACCTTGAAGCTGAAGGACAGCGGTCAGAAACACTCGCCGGTCACATGACCAGACCTCAGCGCTGATGTCACCAGGTGTCGGGTTACAGCGTCACCTGAGTCTGTGCTGCCGGCCAATCACAGAGCTGAATTAGTGCCGCATCGCTTTCAACTAGACGTGCGATTGGTTCATAATTTGAGCGGCGGAATCAAAGTCATTCGTTAGACATCAGAATATCAAATCAAGAGTCATTTAGTGTGCAGAAAGATGCACTCATGCACTTTTTGTTCCTCACTGTCGTCAGTACATGAAGGATAGCTGGAGTCAGCGTGTGCTGAGATCACTCTGCAAGGTTATGTGGATTTGAAAACAGAAGCTTATCTCACACAGGGTTAGCTTGAGCTGTTCACATCACATGAGCTGTGGAAGCTTTGCCTTCAGAAACATCACATGATAAGAATCACTCCAGGTTTGTTTGGTTTGTAAATTATGACTGTAGCCCCGCCCACGTCTCCAGGAGGCGGAGTCCACAGGGAACTGGAGGCGGGGCTTAATGTGTCAGTGATTGACAGCTGTGTTTGTTCTTAATTAGAGCTCGTTCCTCGTCGCTGCTATTTCTGCTCTCACTATCTGCCCACCAGAGACTAAACACACTCATTTCTGCAGGGTTTCAGGAAGAACCATCTATTTTAACCAGAGACTGTGTGAAACACTGGGCGTAGTGTGTGTGACGTCACCCGTAGTGTTTCTGAAGAGCGTTTCTGAAGCCTAAAGTGGGCGGAGCCGGCCGTCGCCATCTTGGCAGCGTCACTCCTGGATAAACGTAAAAGTGCCGCGAGGCGTATTAGCTGAGGTGACGTGACGCTAACGCTAGCAGACAAACAGCTAGCAGTGACATCAGCAGCAATCCACCTGTCACTCAAGTGGCCACGCCCTTAATTATGCAGAACTTTAAGGCTTAATATAATTTAAACGGATGAGTTATAAAAACATTCACCCTCCTCACAGTCGTCATGAAGAGCAACATCAGCTTTATAGACCAAAACCACTTTTTGCACCAGACTGTAAACATGTTTATTCTGCTGTAAAGTTGAGCGTTTTAACATGCGAGTCTATGGGACTGAGTCTCTCCTGCAGCCGGCCTCTAGTGGCCAGTGGATGAACTGCAGGTTAAGTCACTTCAGTGCTGAGAGAGAGAGAGAGAGAGAGAGAGAGAGAGAGAGAGAGAGAGAGAGAGACCGGAAGGTTAACGGTTGGTTTTCAAACAGGTTTCCTGAACACGCCCTCTCCTCTTTCATTGGTCAGTCAGGCAGAGGCCCCGCCCCCCACACTCACATCACTGGTTGAGTCAGAATCAACGCTGTCTGTTAGCGTCACGTGACCTCAGCTAATCCGCCTCGCTGCACATGTTCGTTTATCCGGGAGTGACGCGCGGCCAAGATGGCGACGGCCGGCTCCGCCCACTTTAGGCTTCAGAATCGCTCTTCAGAAACACTACGAGTGACGTCACACACACTACGCACATATTATATAGTCTTTGGTCAGAATCTGACGTGTGACGGTGTGTGTGTGTGTGTGTGTGTCGCAGTGACTCCGCGATGCCTCCTCCCGTCGGGCCGCCGGTGGTCCCGCCTCCTGATGGTGGGTGGGGCTGGGCTGTTGTGGGCGGAGCCTTCATCTCCATCGGCTTCTCCTACGCCTTCCCTAAAGCCACCACTGTGTTCTTCAAAGACATCCAGAGGATCTTCGACGCCTCGTACAGTCAGGTGGCCTGGATCTCCTCCATCATGCTGGCCGTCATGTACGCTGGAGGTAAACACACGCGGTGTGTGTGTGTGTGTGTGTGTGTGTGGAAATATGATCTGTGTAATGAATGTCTGAGAAACCACTTTCAGTTCACATTTAATGAAATTCATTACTGGACTAATCAGCCTCCGTTTGACCCCAAACATCAGCAGGTGTGTGTGTGACGCAGGTGTGTGTGTGTGACGCAGGTGTGTGTGTGACGCAGGTGTGTGTGTGTGACGCAGGTGTGTGTGTGACGCAGGTGTGTGTGTGTGACGCAGGTGTGTGTGTGACGCAGGTGTGTGTGTGTGACGCAGGTGTGTGTGTGACGCAGGTGTGTGTGATGCAGGTGTGTGTGTGATGTGTGTGTGTGACGCAGGTGTGTGTGATGTGTGTGTGTGATGCAGGTGTGTGTGATGTGTGTGTGTGATGCAGGTGTGTGTGATGTGTGTGTGTGATGTGTGTGTGTGACGCAGGTGTGTGTGATGTGTGTGTGTGACGCAGGTGTGTGTGATGTGTGTGTGTGATGTGTGTGTGTGACGCAGGTGTGTGTGATGTGTGTGTGTGACGCAGGTGTGTGTGATGTGTGTGTGTGATGTGTGTGTGTGACGCAGGTGTGTGTGATGCAGGTGTGTGTGTGATGTGTGTGTGTGACGCAGGTGTGTGTGATGTGTGTGTGTGATGTGTGTGTGTGACGCAGGTGTGTGTGATGTGTGTGTGTGACGCAGGTGTGTGTGATGTGTGTGTGTGACGCAGGTGTGTGTGATGTGTGTGTGTGATGTGTGTGTGTGACGCAGGTGTGTGTGATGTGTGTGTGTGACGCAGGTGTGTGTGATGTGTGTGTGTGATGTGTGTGTGTGACGCAGGTGTGTGTGATGCAGGTGTGTGTGTGATGTGTGTGTGTGACGCAGGTGTGTGTGTGATGCAGGTGTGTGTGATGTGTGTGTGTGATGTGTGTGTGTGATGCAGGTGTGTGTGATGTGTGTGTGTGATGTGTGTGTGTGACGCAGGTGTGTGTGACGCAGGTGTGTGATGTGTGTGTGTGACGCAGGTGTGTGTGATGTGTGTGTGTGACGCAGGTGTGTGTGATGTGTGTGTGTGATGTGTGTGTGTGACGCAGGTGTGTGTGTGATGCAGGTGTGTGTGTGATGTGTGTGTGTGACGCAGGTGTGTGTGTGACGCAGGTGTGTGTGATGTGTGTGTGACGCAGGTGTGTGTGATGTGTGTGTGTGATGTGTGTGTGTGATGTGTGTGTGTGATGTGTGTGTGTGACGCAGGTGTGTGTGATGTGTGTGTGTGACGCAGGTGTGTGTGTGACGCAGGTGTGTGTGATGTGTGTGTGTGATGTGTGTGTGTGATGTGTGTGTGTGATGCAGGTGTGTGTGATGTGTGTGTGTGATGTGTGTGTGTGACGCAGGTGTGTGTGATGTGTGTGTGTGATGTGTGTGTGTGACGCAGGTGTGTGTGTGATGCAGGTGTGTGTGTGATGTGTGTGTGTGACGCAGGTGTGTGTGTGACGCAGGTGTGTGTGATGTGTGTGTGACGCAGGTGTGTGTGATGTGTGTGTGTGATGTGTGTGTGTGATGTAGGTGTGTGTGATGTGTGTGTGTGACGCAGGTGTGTGTGTGACGCAGGTGTGTGTGATGTGTGTGTGTGATGTGTGTGTGTGATGCAGGTCATGCCGAAATTAAACCAGCATCTTTTATTATGAATAATCATTAACATGCAGATTCGACCTTATAGGGATGGTTCCCCTGAAGATGAGATGAGCCCATGATTCACGGCCTCGGAGGAGCAGGACATGTGTGATATCACTCTGTGTTCGTCTGAGAGAAGAGTGTCACACACACCTGATGAGTTCAGGGAGAGTAAATCATGGGGTCATTTCATCACTATCCCTTTAAAATGCAGAGAACACACACACACACACACACACACACACACATATTCACATGTTTCTCAAATCATTAGTGAAGCCAAATATCCCATGATGCATCTGCATTATACGACTGCAAGTAAAACGTTCCACCTCAGAGAACATTGTTTCTCTCGAAACATTCTGGGCTCAAGATCAATGATTCTAATCCACTTAACACTACAGACACGTGAGTGTGTGTGTGTGTGTGTGTGTGTGTGTGTGGGAGTGAGTGTGAGAGAGAGTGTGTGTGTGTGTGTGTGTGTGTGTGGGAGTGAGTGTGAGAGAGAGTGTGTGTGTGTGTGTGTGTGAGCTGCTGTAGTCCTCTCGTCGCATGATGTGGGGTGTGTGTGTGTGTGTGTGGGAGTGAGTGTGAGAGAGAGTGTGTGTGTGTGTGTGTGTGTGTGTGTGTGTGTGTGTGTGAGCTGCAGTAGTCCTCTCGTCTCATGATGTGGTGTGTGTGTGTGTGTGTGTGTGTGTGAGTGTGTGTGTGTGTGTGTGTGTGTGTGTGTGTGTGAGCTGCAGTAGTCCTCTCGTCTCATGATGTGGTGTGTGTGTGTGTGTGTGTGTGTGTGTGTGTGCGTGTGTGTGTGACAGGGCTCCAGACTAACTTTTTTCACCTCCGTCCTGGAACCGTCCTGAAAAACTATTTGAACCGTCCTAAAGTGAATGTCAACCGTCCCAAAATAAATATGTTATTTCTGTACTTTGTTATTATCATCTATAGTTGTTAGTTGTTGTTAGTCACATAATAAAAACACCATTAAAATGTTTATGATATATATTATTATATTTATTTAGCTCCATTCAAAGTAGTTATCTGTAAACAGGAAAAAAACAGATTTAATAAAAAAATAACATAAGTTAAATGCTTTTTATTGTATTCATGCAGAACAAATCTTTTTTTTTTTTCTTTTTTTTTTTTACATATACGAAAATGAAGAGAAAAATACATACAGCTTAAAACGTTTTTGAGTTGGTTGGATTAAAAAATAACAAATAAATACTGGTGACAACATATCTTAAAAATATCATCATTCTTTATTCTTTCAAGCAGCAGACATATTTATTTGTATGAATTAAATATAATTAATCCTTATTAAAGCTATTAACGAGCAGTGAATGCTTTTCTCTTTTTCTTGTGTTGCTTGATCAATATTAAGGACACAGACCGCATTAGGTTTATCACTGTCACTTTAAGACATCGGATCATGTCCAATGACATGCGCTGATGCACATCCGATACACTCAAAACTGTTTAAGACATAACCAACATAGTTATAGTGAACTCTCCAAAACGAACATTTAGACATAATGTTGTGTGCATTTGTCCACTCAGACACGAAAGAGAGCTCAATTCAGTACTCGCCCGCTGTATAGGTGTCTCTGTGCATGGCTGCACGCTTCGGGTCGGGTGTGTGCGCACAGAAAACCGTACCGAATAGAGCTCTTTTTTTGCGTCGTCACTCTTATTCAGATCTATATGTCTGCTCTACTCATTCTCCCAGACGTTTACTTTTTTTAACGTTTTATGAGACACGCAGCGCATGTCAACCCGTGTGCCGCTGGGTAGATCAGCACGTCACAGTACAAATGTGCGCATCTACCGCAAACGCAGGACATCAGTTCTGACTGGATCGCTTCCCAAATCGTCACTATCTAACATTTTTGTCTAGTTTTTATTCGCTGACGAAAATGTCAATAGATTTTCGTCATAGTTTTTGTCATTCAAAACTAGTTTTTATTTAGTTATCGTCTCGTTTTCGTCTGTGAAAATAACCCATGTGATAGATGTGCCGCGAAACAAGTCTCCGGGTGAGTAGCCGGCCAGTGATAGTAACTATAGTAACAGTATGAGAAGACGCGCTCCGTTGTAGTCAGCGCTTGGTCGGTTAATTTTGGCATTTTCTAAGTAAGTTAACCTAATAGGCTAGTAATAAATGAACACACATACAAAAATGTCTTTCGTCCTGTAGGCGTCCTGGAGAATATTTCTGTTCGTCCTAAACACATTTTCTATCGTCCCCAGGACGATAGGACGCCGTTAGTCTCGAGCCCTGGTGTGTGAGCTGCAGTAGTCCTCTCGTCTCATGATGTGGTGTGTGTGTGTGTGTGTGTGTGTGTGTGTGTGTGTGTGTGTGTGTGCGTGTGTGTGTGTGTGTGAGCTGCAGTAGTCCTCTCGTCTCATGATGTGGTGTGTGTGTGTGTGTGTGTGTGTGTGTGTGCGTGTGTGTGTGAGCTGCAGTAGTCCTCTCGTCTCATGATGTGGTGTGTGTGTGTGTGTGTGTGTGTGTGTGTGTCAGGCCCCATCAGTAGTATCCTGGTGAACGCGTACGGCTGTCGTCCAATCATGATCCTGGGAGGATTCCTGTGTGCCGTCGGGATGATCAGCGCCTCGTTCTGCAACAACGTCATCCAGCTGTACATCTGCATCGGCGTCATCGGGGGTGAGACGCACACACACACACACACACACACACACACACACACACACACACACACACACGGCTCTTCTGGGCGTTTACTCATCTTCTAAATCAGGGGTTCCCAAACTTTTTCGCTCTAGGACCCACCTAGACAAGTATAATCAATCTCAAGACCCACTTGCACTGGTGCTACCAACTTTATCAGTTGGTCGCACCAGCATGATTTGGTCGCACATTTTTTTTGCTACATGCCATGGGATTAATCAATGCATGCTGATGGTCTTAATCTGCATTCCCTAGTTTTGCACTGATGTAAAAAGACTGACAGTGACAAGCCTTCATGTTAGCAAAATATTTTAAACTTTTAACTCTTAAAAAAACTTTGAAAAACATGTACTGTATGTTCTTTAATGTTTGATTATAATTTTAGCGTCTTCACATAGGGATGGGACATGATAAGATTTTATCAATAATAATAATGCCACTGACAATTCTGATTATCGATCCGATTCTTTAACGATTCTCTGGAAAAATGTAGTCATATGGTTTTTAAAAAAAAAACAAGGGGTTTTATTTATTTTTAAGCTTGAGTAAGCAAACTTTTTATATAATTTATGTAATAAATAGAACTTTATTGTAAAGTGTTACTGATTCAAACGTCTCCTGAGTTCACTGTTGGAAAGATCAGTTGTCCATTCATTAAAATGAATCGTTCAAAGGAGTCATTAGTTCGCGAATTGGACATGTCGTGCGCGTTGTGTGATTATCCCAGCAGTTCGGACATAGACATCCAAGATTTGTGTCAACACAGAAAACATTTCAATACTGGATAGTTTTTTTCGTTTAATTACAGTGTTGTTTTATGTCAGCTGAATGTCTGGGACGCTTTTCAGAGAAGATAAGGCAACAACTTATTTAGCACAATTCACACCCAGCGGTAATTGAGGAAGAAAAAAAAAATCTCCGAATGCTCCACATGAAACTTTGGTCTTCCGACCTTTTACCACCGTGTCGATTTATTTTGATTAATATGTGCGAGGGAGAGAGAGCAGGACAGCGCTTAGTTTGGAGACGGTGAAGTCTTGTTTACACTTTCGCCTGGCTCCGAAGAGAGAGAGAGAGAGAGAGAGAGAGAGTGCGCACTCGCGACCGAGTACTCTCTCTCTGCTCGTTCTTTCAGTTAAACATGCACTGTGACTCTGTCACAAGCGCAGCAGTTCATCTGCATTACTCAGCGATCAAATAACACTTTGGCGGGCGCTAAAACTCATAGTCGTTTGGTCATTAATCGGACTGGTTTTGTTTCACTCATCGTAACGTAAATTTAGCTGCAGCTAAGTGCCTTTGTGCGACCCACCTTTTCTCACTGTGTGACCCACAAGTGGGTCGTGACCCACAGTTTGAAAACCATTGCTCTAAATCATCCAGGGAGAGTTTGCTGTTTCTTCCCTGTATTTGAGTTCCTCAGTTCTGTTCTCTGGGATCTGAGATGTTGCAGCTCGAAACAGGATTGTGTGAAACAGGATTGTGTGAAACAGGATTGTGTGAAACGGGAGTGTGTGTGAAACAGGAGTGTGTGTGAAACGGGAGTGTGTGAAACAGGAGTGTGTGTGAAACAGGAGTGTGTGTGAAACGGGAGTGTGTGTGAAACAGGAGTGTGTGTGAAACGGGAGTGTGTGTGAAACAGGATTGTGTGAAACAGGAGTGTGTGAAACAGGATTGTGTGAAACAGGAGTGTGTGTGAAACAGGAGTGTGTGAAACAGGAGTGTGTGAAACAGGAGTGTGTGTGAAACAGGAGTGTGTGAAACAGGAGTGTGTGAAACAGGAGTGTGTGTGAAACAGGAGTGTGTGTGAAACAGGAGTGTGTGAAACAGGAGTGTGTGAAACAGGAGTGTGTGTGAAACAGGAGTGTGTGTGAAACAGGAGTGTGTGAAACAGGAGTGTGTGAAACAGGAGTGTGTGTGAAACAGGAGTGTGTGTGAAACAGGAGTGTGTGCGAAACAGGAGTGTGTGTGAAACAGGAGTGTGTGTGAAACAGGAGTGTGTGAAACAGGAGTGTGTGTGTGAAACAGGAGTGTGTGAAACAGGAGTGTGTGTGAAACAGGAGTGTGTGTGAAACAGGAGTGTGTGAAACAGGAGTGTGTGAAACAGGAGTGTGTGTGAAACAGGGGTGTGTGAAACAGGAGTGTGTGTGAAACAGGAGTGTGTGAAACAGGAGTGTGTGTGAAACAGGAGTGTGTGAAACAGGAGTGTGTGTGAAACAGGAGTGTGTGTGAAACAGGAGTGTGTGTAACAGGAGTGTGTGTGAAACAGGAGTGTGTGTGAAACAGGAGTGTGTGAAACAGGAGTGTGTGAAACAGGAGTGTGTGAAACAGGAGTGTGTGAAACAGGAGTGTGTGTGAAACAGGAGTGTGTGTGAAACAGGAGTGTGTGAAACAGGAGTGTGTGAAACAGGAGTGTGTGTGAAACAGGAGTGTGTGTGAAACAGGAGTGTGTGAAACAGGAGTGTGTGAAACAGGAGTGTGTGTGAAACAGGAGTGTGTGAAACAGGAGTGTGTGTGAAACAGGAGTGTGTGTGAAACAGGAGTGTGTGCGAAACAGGAGTGTGTGTGAAACAGGAGTGTGTGAAACAGGAGTGTGTGTGAAACAGGAGTGTGTGTGAAACAGGAGTGTGTGAAACAGGAGTGTGTGTGAAACAGGAGTGTGTGAAACAGGAGTGTGTGTGAAACAGGAGTGTGTGAAACAGGAGTGTGTGTGAAACAGGAGTGTGTGAAACAGGAGTGTGTGTGAAACAGGAGTGTGTGAAACAGGAGTGTGTGAAACAGGAGTGTGTGTGAAACAGGAGTGTGTGTGAAACAGGAGTGTGTGTAACAGGAGTGTGTGTGAAACAGGAGTGTGTGTGAAACAGGAGTGTGTGAAACAGGAGTGTGTGTGAAACAGGAGTGTGTGAAACAGGAGTGTGTGTGAAACAGGAGTGTGTGAAACAGGAGTGTGTGTGAAACAGGAGTGTGTGAAACAGGAGTGTGTGTGAAACACAGGAGTGTGTGTGAAACAGGAGTGTGTGTGAAACAGGAGTGTGTGAAACAGGAGTGTGTGTGAAACAGGAGTGTGTGTGAAACAGGAGTGTGTGAAACAGGAGTGTGTGTGAAACAGGAGTGTGTGAAACAGGAGTGTGTGTGTGTGTGTGAAACAGGAGTGTGTGAAACAGGAGTGTGTGTGAAACAGGAGTGTGTGTGAAACAGGAGTGTGTGTGAAACGGGAGTGTGTGTGAAACAGGAGTGTGTGTGAAACGGGAGTGTGTGTGAAACAGGATTGTGTGAAACAGGAGTGTGTGAAACAGGATTGTGTGAAACAGGAGTGTGTGTGAAACAGGAGTGTGTGAAACAGGAGTGTGTGAAACAGGAGTGTGTGAAACAGGAGTGTGTGTGAAACAGGAGTGTGTGAAACAGGAGTGTGTGAAACAGGAGTGTGTGTGAAACAGGAGTGTGTGTGAAACAGGAGTGTGTGAAACAGGAGTGTGTGTGAAACAGGAGTGTGTGTGAAACAGGAGTGTGTGAAACAGGAGTGTGTGAAACAGGAGTGTGTGTGAAACAGGAGTGTGTGTGAAACAGGAGTGTGTGCGAAACAGGAGTGTGTGTGAAACAGGAGTGTGTGTGAAACAGGAGTGTGTGAAACAGGAGTGTGTGTGTGAAACAGGAGTGTGTGTGAAACAGGAGTGTGTGAAACAGGAGTGTGTGTGAAACAGGAGTGTGTGTGAAACAGGAGTGTGTGAAACAGGAGTGTGTGAAACAGGAGTGTGTGTGAAACAGGGGTGTGTGAAACAGGAGTGTGTGTGAAACAGGAGTGTGTGAAACAGGAGTGTGTGTGAAACAGGAGTGTGTGAAACAGGAGTGTGTGAAACAGGAGTGTGTGTGAAACAGGAGTGTGTGTGAAACAGGAGTGTGTGTAACAGGAGTGTGTGTGAAACAGGAGTGTGTGTGAAACAGGAGTGTGTGAAACAGGAGTGTGTGTGAAACAGGAGTGTGTGAAACAGGAGTGTGTGTGAAACAGGAGTGTGTGTGAAACGGGAGTGTGTGTGAAACGGGAGTGTGTGTGAAACAGGATTGTGTGAAACAGGAGTGTGTGAAACAGGATTGTGTGAAACAGGAGTGTGTGTGAAACAGGAGTGTGTGAAACAGGAGTGTGTGAAACAGGAGTGTGTGAAACAGGAGTGTGTGAAACAGGAGTGTGTGAAACAGGAGTGTGTGTGAAACAGGAGTGTGTGTGAAACAGGAGTGTGTGAAACAGGAGTGTGTGAAACAGGAGTGTGTGTGAAACAGGAGTGTGTGTGAAACAGGAGTGTGTGAAACAGGAGTGTGTGTGAAACAGGAGTGTGTGTGAAACAGGAGTGTGTGTGAAACAGGAGTGTGTGTGAAACAGGAGTGTGTGTGAAACAGGAGTGTGTGAAACAGGAGTGTGTGAAACAGGAGTGTGTGTGAAACAGGAGTGTGTGTGAAACAGGAGTGTGTGTGAAACAGGAGTGTGTGAAACAGGAGTGTGTGTGAAACAGGAGTGTGTGTGAAACAGGAGTGTGTGCGAAACAGGAGTGTGTGTGAAACAGGAGTGTGTGAAACAGGAGTGTGTGTGAAACAGGAGTGTGTGTGAAACAGGAGTGTGTGAAACAGGAGTGTGTGTGAAACAGGAGTGTGTGAAACAGGAGTGTGTGTGAAACAGGAGTGTGTGAAACAGGAGTGTGTGTGAAACAGGAGTGTGTGAAACAGGAGTGTGTGTGAAACAGGAGTGTGTGAAACAGGAGTGTGTGTGAAACAGGAGTGTGTGTGAAACAGGAGTGTGTGTAACAGGAGTGTGTGTGAAACAGGAGTGTGTGTGAAACAGGAGTGTGTGAAACAGGAGTGTGTGTGAAACAGGAGTGTGTGAAACAGGAGTGTGTGTGAAACAGGAGTGTGTGAAACAGGAGTGTGTGTGAAACAGGAGTGTGTGAAACAGGAGTGTGTGTGAAACACAGGAGTGTGTGTGAAACAGGAGTGTGTGTGAAACAGGAGTGTGTGAAACAGGAGTGTGTGTGAAACAGGAGTGTGTGTGAAACAGGAGTGTGTGAAACAGGAGTGTGTGAAACAGGAGTGTGTGTGAAACAGGAGTGTGTGAAACAGGAGTGTGTGTGTGTGTGTGAAACAGGAGTGTGTGAAACAGGAGTGTGTGTGAAACAGGAGTGTGGGTGAAACAGGAGTGTGTGTGAAACAGGAGTGTGTGTGAAACGGGAGTGTGTGAAACGGGAGTGTGTGTGAAACAGGAGTGTGTGTGAAACAGGAGTGTGTGTGAAACAGGAGTGTGTGAAACAGGAGTGTGTGTGAAACAGGAGTGTGTGTGAAACAGGAGTGTGTGTGAAACAGGAGTGTGTGTGAAACAGGAGTGTGTGTGAAACAGGAGTGTGTGTGAAACAGGAGTGTGTGTGAAACAGGGGTTTGAGAACCAGAAGGCAGAGGCTTTTAAACCAAGAACAAATAATGTTAAACTTATACTCAGTTGTTGTAATTTCTGTGCAAAAAAATATGTGGGTCACATGACCCGCAACACAAACGCTGGAAACTTATTTTCAACACAACAGGAGTTTATAATTTCTCATATTTGATATATTTTATAATCTCTGACAAGCAACAACAGAGGTTTGGCATAACTGGATTTTTTTATTGTTTTCAGCAGTGTAAATCTTTAGCAAATCTGGAGAACACACATTATTAACATAATAGGAGTTTATAATGTCTCATATTTCATATTATTGAGTCTCTGACGAGCTACAGCACAGGCTTTAACCAAAAACATGATTTTTTATAGTTTTTATATTGTTGATTTTTACCGAACTGCATTGAAACCTCTGTGTCTGTATCTGAGGAACACACACCTCACTGCCGTCCCGTCTCTCTCTCTCGCTCAGGCTTCGGTCTGGCCTTTAACCTCCAGCCGGCGCTCACGATGATCGGCCGCTACTTCTACAAGAAGCGTCCGATCGCGAACGGCTTGGCCATGGCGGGCAGCCCGGTGTTCCTCAGCACGCTGGCGCCGCTCAACCAGTACCTGATCAATGAGTACGGGTGGCGGGGAAGCTTCCTGATCCTGGGAGGGCTGATGCTGAACTGCTGTGTGGCCGGAGCGCTCATGAGACCCCTGATGGGACCCGCGACCCAGATCCAGCCCGTCCCGCAGAAGCCGGCGTCCCGGGAGAAGCTCACGGCCTGGGAGACCGTCAACAAGTACCTGGACCTCTCGCTCTTCAAGCACAGAGGGTTCCTCATATACCTGTCGGGGAACGTCATCATGTTCCTGGGCTTCTTCGCCCCCATCGTCTTCCTCTCGTCGTACGCTAAAGGTGCGCGTCCTTTTAATTCCGTTCCTTTTATAGTCACTGCATGTATTATACAATGAAATTAATCAGCAGACCTTACGGTGCGTCCATGGCTGTACATAAGTGTGTGTGTTTAGGGTTTGTGTTTAGATGTCTTGTGGCTGTTTTTACATGTGCTTTATAAATGAATTAAACTTAAAGACAATGGCGTGGACGAGTACCAGGCGGCGTTCCTGCTGTCGATCCTGGCGTTCGTGGACATGTTCGCCCGGCCGTCGATGGGTCTGCTGGCTAACTCCCGCTGGGTCCGGCCCAGGATCCAGTACTTCTTCAGCTTCGCGGTGCTGTATAACGGAGTGTGTCACCTGCTGTGCCCGCTGGTGGAGAGCTACACCGGGATGGTGGTGTACGCCGTGTTCTTCGGCTTCGCCTTCGGGATGGTGAGTGCGGTTCTGTTCGAGACGCTGATGGACCTGGTGGGAGCGCAGAGGTTCTCCAGCGCCGTGGGTCTGACCACCATCGTGGAGTGCTGTCCGGTGCTCATCGGGCCGCCACTGGCAGGTGAGGACCAAACCGAGACGGAGAACTTATAATCCCCCTGAAATCAATCATTTTATCCCTGAAAACTCATTTCTGATCACCAGAATTACACGTTTTCCTTGAAAAAATTTCTCTATGCCTTAAAATAGCTTGAATGTAACTCGACACCCTTGCCTCATTTAGTATACGCGGTTCTATGAATATGCAAATGAGCCCCGCCTCCACTCACTCACAGCAGCTCAGAGACTCAAACTTATCTTTGATCACCAAAATGACATATTTAAAGGGATAGTTCACCCAAAAATGAAAATGACCCCATGATTTACTCACCCTGAACCCATCCTAGGTGTGTATGACACTTTTCTTTCAGACGAACACAATTAGAGTTATATTTAAAAATGTCCTGCCTCTTCCAAGCTTTATAACGGCAGTGAATGACTTTCTGTTTTGAAGCATCTATCCATCATAAAAGCACATCTATCCATCATAAAAGCACATCTATCCATCATAAAAGTGCATCTATCCATCATAAAAGTGCATCTATCCATCATTAAAGTGCATCTATCCTTCATTAAAGTGCATCTATCCTTCATTAAAGTGCATCTATCCATCATAAAAGTGCATCTATCCATCATAAAAGTGCATCTATCCATCATTAAAGTGCATCTATCCATCATTAAAGTGCATCTATCCATCATAAAAGTGCATCTATCCATCATAAAAGTGCATCTATCCATCATTAAAGTGCATCTATCCTTCATTAAAGTGCATCTATCCTTCATTAAAGTGCATCTATCCATCATAAAAGTGCATCTATCCATCATAAAAGTGCATCTATCCATCATTAAAGTGCATCTATCCATCATTAAAGTGCATCTATCCTTCATTAAAGTGCATCTATCCATCATAAAAGTGCATCTATCCTTCATTAAAGTGCATCTATCCTTCATTAAAGTGCATCTATCCATCATAAAAGTGCATCTATCCATCATAAAAGTGCATCTATCCATCATAAAAGTGCATCTATCCATCATTAAAGTGCATCTATCCATCATTAAAGTGCATCTATCCATCATAAAAGTGCATCTATCCATCATAAAAGTGCATCTATCCATCATTAAAGTGCATCTATCCATCATAAAAGTGCATCTATCCATCATAAAAGTGCATCTATCCATCATAAAAGTGCATCTATCCATCATAAAAGTGCATCTATCCATCATTAAAGTGCATCTATCCATCATAAAAGTGCATCTATCCATCATAAAAGTGCATCTATCCATCATTAAAGTGCATCTATCCATCATAAAAGTGCATCTATCCATCATAAAAGTGCATCTATCCATCATTAAAGTGCATCTATCCATCATAAAAGTGCATCTATCCATCATTAAAGTGCATCTATCCTTCATTAAAGTACATCTATCATCATTAAAGTGCATCTATCCATCATAAAAGTGCATCTATCCATCATAAAAGTGCATCTATCCATCATAAAAGTGCATCTATCCATCATTAAAGTGCATCTATCCTTCATTAAAGTACATCTATCATCATTAAAGTACATCTATCATCATAAAAGTGCATCTATCCATCATTAAAGTGCATCTATCCATCATTAAAGTGCATCTATCCTTCATTAAAGTACATCTATCATCATTAAAGTGCATCTATCCATCATTAAAGTGCATCTATCCTTCATTAAAGTACATCTATCATCATTAAAGTGCATCTATCCATCATTAAAGTGCATCTATCCATCATTAAAGTGCATCTATCCATCATTAAAGTGCATCTATCCATCATTAAAGTGCATCTATCCATCATTAAAGTGCATCTATCCATCATAAAAGTGCATCTATCCATCATAAAAGTGCATCTATCCATCATAAAAGTGCATCTGTCCATCATAAAAGTGCATCTGTCCTTCATTAAAGTGCATCTATCCATCATAAAAGTGCATCTATCCTTCATTAAAGTGCATCTATCCATCATAAAAGTGCATCTATCCTTCATAAAAGTGCATCTATCCTTCATTAAAGTGCATCTGTCCTTCATTAAAGTGCATCTATCCTTCATAAAAGTGCATCTATCCTTCATTAAAGTGCATCTGTCCATCATAAAAGTGCATCTATCCATCATAAAAGTGCATCTATCCTTCATAAAAGTGCATCTATCCTTCATTAAAGTGCATCTATCCTTCATTAAAGTGCATCTATCCTTCATTAAAGTGCATCTATCCTTCATAAAAGTGCATCTATCCTTCATTAAAGTGCATCTATCCATCATAAAAGTGCATCTATCCATCATAAAAGTGCATCTATCCATCATAAAAGTGCATCTGTCCATCATAAAAGTGCATCTATCCATCATAAAAGTGCATCTATCCATCATAAAAGTGCATCTATCCTTCATTAAAGTGCATCTATCCATCATAAAAGTGCATCTATCCTTCATTAAAGTGCATCTATCCATCATAAAAGTGCATCTATCCTTCATTAAAGTGCATCTATCCTTCATTAAAGTGCATCTATCCATCATAAAAGTGCATCTATCCTTCATTAAAGTGCATCTATCCATCATAAAAGTGCATCTATCCTTCATTAAAGTGCATCTGTCCATCATAAAAGTGCATCTATCCATCATAAAAGTGCATCTATCCTTCATTAAAGTGCATCTATCCATCATAAAAGTGCATCTGTCCATCATAAAAGTGCATCTATCCATCATAAAAGTGCATCTATCCTTCATTAAAGTGCATCTATCCATCATAAAAGTGCATCTGTCCATCATAAAAGTGCATCTATCCTTCATTAAAGTGCATCTATCCATCATAAAAGTGCATCTATCCATCATAAAAGTGCATCTATCCTTCATTAAAGTGCATCTATCCATCATAAAAGTGCATCTATCCATCATAAAAGTGCATCTATCCATCATAAAAGTGCATCTATCCTTCATTAAAGTGCATCTGTCCATCATAAAAGTGCATCTATCCATCATAAAAGTGCATCTATCCTTCATTAAAGTGCATCTGTCCATCATAAAAGTGCATCTATCCATCATAAAAGTGCATCTGTCCATCATAAAAGTGCATCTATCCATCATAAAAGTGCATCTATCCTTCATTAAAGTGCATCTGTCCATCATAAAAGTGCATCTATCCATCATAAAAGTGCATCTATCCATCATAAAAGTGCATCTATCCATCATAAAAGTGCATCTATCCTTCATTAAAGTGCATCTGTCCATCATAAAAGTGCATCTATCCATCATAAAAGTGCATCTATCCTTCATTAAAGTGCATCTGTCCATCATAAAAGTGCATCTATCCTTCATTAAAGTGCATCTGTCCATCATAAAAGTGCATCTATCCTTCATTAAAGTGCATCTGTCCATCATAAAAGTGCATCTATCCATCATAAAAGTGCATCTATCCATCATAAAAGTGCATCTGTCCATCATAAAAGTGCATCTATCCATCATTAAAGTGCATCTATCCATCATTAAACCGTGTATACTAAATGAGGCAAGGGTGTCGAGTTACATTCAATATATTTAAAGACATGAAGTCTTGAAATTGAAATATGTAATTCTGGTGATCAGAGATGAGTTTTAAAGGATAAATGATTGACAGGGGGAAATCACACACACTGTAGATGATAACAGCATGGCCGTGTTTGCTCTGCAGGGAAACTAGTGGACATCACGAAGAACTACAAGTACATGTACCTGTGCTGTGGGGCGGTGGTGGTGTTCTCCAGCATCTGGCTCTTCATCGGGAACTTCATCAACTACCGTCTGCTGGACCGCGAGCGCAAGCGTGAGGAGACGTACCAGCGGGCCGCGCAGAACGACACAGATGCTAACCCGGACGCCACAGCCGCGCAGGAGCTCAGCGAGAGCAAAGACGCCGTCATGCAGTGCGAAACCAACATCTGAACATCTATGCAAACACTGGAAGACACTGCCAGAGTCACTCCGCATGACGAGGCTTCAACTCCTCCAGCACTTTGATATCGCCAGGCTCAGGTTCAGCTAGCGCTCGCGTCAGAGCAGTGTGTGTTCTCTCACACACACACACACACACACACACACACGTATCGCAGGTGTATAAAGCAATCTGATCTGCCACTGAATGTAAATCTGATGCTTTAGAGCCTTACGAATCTGTTCCTGAGGATTATTACCGATCATTACTACCAAATCTAGAAGCAATATGATTTACACCAGAAGTCCTCAGGGGAAGCGCTAGTTTCGTTCTGATTTCGGGTTATTTTTTCACACACACACACACACACACACACACACACACACACACACACACACACACACACACACACACATATACGGACGGTTTAATGTGATTCAGTTTCACCATAAACACTTTTTAACCTAAGATGTATTGCCTTAAGTATAAAGTAAGCATCTATTATTCTACTATGAACTGTGTATTATGTATTTGCTGATGTAAATCCACCAGATGCTGTATAAGTTACTGTATGAAACGCATCTCGTAGTTCTGCTTTTCTTTAACGCCCCCGTTAATCTACTGTAAGACTGTAAGACAAGTCGTATAGGTCTATGAGCACCAGAAGTATTAATAATTATCATTAAATTATTATCTTTACTGTAGTGCAACGTGTGCATTGCTATAATGCCAGAGTTAAGATGTTGTGCTATTTTTAGTATGTAAATAACTAACACGACTAATGACATTTATTTGATGTGGTTATTATATACATCATTTTGTTTTGTATCATTTTTGCTTTTTTTGTATCATTTGTTGTTATGATTGTCAAGAAATAGACCAAACTGCCACTAAAAACATTCACACGCTGTTATGATTATTATTTTATATTATTAACTTCATGCTTTTTTTGAGCAAATTGTTAAAATTAGCCAACAAATGTAATCAGTTTAACTGGATCTTGCACCTCTCATGACATGTTGTGACTGTATTTGTGGCACTAGTGTGAATAAGTTATTACAAACGGAAGTGAGAGATTAGCATACATTTATATTCAGAGTAATCTATTCAGACTAAATGTTTGTGCTTGTGTTTAAAGCCTGTCTTAGACTCCTGTTTGGTTACTTTAATAAGAGATCTGCAAGAAGGATATTGATTTATGTGTATACAGCAGGGTAAATGATCCAAACCGCTAGGGGGAGCTCTCGCTAAGATCTGCTCCAGAACGCGTAATACAGCAGTTAATGCAGAGACGAGCAGATAGCTAACACACAGAATTGAGACGCTCCATTTGTGATTGACATTGAATCTGATATCTGTCTTGCAGGTAAGATTAACTCAGTTTATTACAGATAAAAGGGGTTCATGAACCGTTATCTTTAGTATTTTGTTGTGTGAAGTAAGTTTTGAGCACAAAAACTGTATTGTCACTACTCGTGAATAGAACATGATCAGAAACAACAGTAATGAAAGCTTGTATGTGAAACACGAGTCTGTATTGTGCACAGATATGAAAATACATTATTCACAGCGATGTTTATTTAGTTATTGCGTGATTTTGATGGCTACATTTATAGTTTAAGTGACGCGGGTTCAGTAACGCACGTGGAGTTCGCGGGTGTCCGCCATTTCGTGCAAATCGTATGCCGCGGCGGCAGAGTTAATAAACTCAGATGACGTGATTTGCTCAGTAATGATATAAAAGTTATGAAAGGTGACATGAGAACTTTACAGTGTTATTTAGAGTAAACAAGTCATGCTGGAAAAGAGAATGCATGTATTCGGAAAAGTTTTTAACAAACAAAGTGAATTGTATGGGTTCAAATTAAGTTTAGCATGGTTTATTTTTGATTTTATGGTGCAAGATATGTGTTCAAGGGCTGAATATGTAAACTGTATTTGCAAGTGAATTATTTCATTAGTTTGTTTAACAGCCATGGTATAGATAATGCTAAAATGAGTAATGAGAAAATGTAATCTGGAATGAGAACGCGTAATACAGCAGTTAATGCAGAGACGAGCAGATAGCTAACACACAGAATTGAGACGCTCCATTTGTGATTGACATTGAATCTGATATCTGTCTTGCAGGTTTGCATGCAATATCTCCCTCATTAAATGTGTTGCACCAGAATCGACGCCTGCTCCTTTCTACATGTGTAACATATTTTGGCGAGCCAAGCAGCCAGGAGAGGTACGCAGTGTGACGAAGACTACCTCTTCATACAGAGACGAATTTAGTCATGGAGAACAGCCAATTCCTTCACGACCAAGTGAGCGCTGGACTCTGGCAGCTAGATGAGGACCATCTGCAAGAGGTTTGTCGTTACCTAAAATGTAATGTGTCCCCAGGAAAGCCCAGACGGTTGCTCATTAAGACAGTCGAAAACAATTTGGAGGAATTTCAGGAGAATGAGAGTGAAACTGAGGTCATACAGTGTTTCAAAGATTTACTCTCGTTCATGATTGAAGTGAAACAAGGTGCCATTGATGTGGAGGTGATGGGAGAGAAACCAACTCAAGTAAGAGGGCTGGAAGAAAGGTATCTTAGCCGCTCACAACGAGATGAAGAAGGTTACGGTAAGTCTGAAAAGATGATAGACAGTCACAAGACTTTTAAAAGTAACACAAGGTATGAGAAGAGGATTGAACCATCTCAGAAATTGACTGAAGTGACTCTAAGAAGAGAATTTAAGATCTGGGGACAGATAGGAGAAAGTGGACAGAAAGAAAAGTTGTCCTACCCCAGTCTAATTCGCCAAATGGAAGTGGGATTAGAGAAGGGCCACTCTGAGACTGAGATAGTAGAGGCAGTGGTTAGAGCTGTCACCCCAGGCTTGCCACTGAGAGATATGTTGGAGATTAAGCGTGGTCTTGCGCTCCAGTCGTTATACACCATCTTAAAGGGCCATTACAAAGTTGACAGTACAACTGCTCTGTACAACCAGCTCATAAATGTATCCCAGGAACCCAAAGAGTCAGTTCAGAACTTCATCTTCAGGGCAATTGAATTGAAAGGGAAACTGCTGTGGAAAGCTGAGGATGGCGATGATGACCGCTATAGCAGAGATATCATCCAGCGTAAATTTCTGCGTTCAATTGAAACCGGACTTACAAGTGACTCTCTGAAATTTCAGATACAGCCCTATCTCAGTAACATTAGGACAACGGATGAGGAGCTGATTGAAGCAGTGAATGAGGCTGCTAAGCTGGAAGGTGAACGACAAGAGAAACTGAAAAGGCTCCAGGCAGGTAAACCTCCCCGCATACATGAGTTCCATACTGACCCACGATCTGAGTACTCACCTTCCCGGGCTGTGCAGTCAGCAAAAGAGCCTGGTATGGCTATGGCAATCAGAACTGTAAAAGGAAGGGAATCTAAAGAATGCCAGAAGGTCAATAATGAGGTTCCAGACACTCAAAAGCTCATCGAGGAGCTAAGAGCAGAAATGAGACAGATGATAACAGCCGCAATGGAAGCGAATAACAAGACATCCGTACGGTACAGAGAAGAACGACAGCGAGGCTGTAAGAAATGTAGGGAAGAACAAGTAGGAGAAAATTGTCAACACTGCTTCAAATGTGGACAAACAGGCCATTTCTCACGTGGATGCAGAGTACAGAGCTCACAGTCGGGAAACGACCAAGGACTGCTGAGACGGGGCCATCAGTAGTCCTCCCTGAAGTGTCCCATTCCTCGTCACCAACCCTCCCTGGAGGCCGCATACAAACTAATCAGCCATCTCAGTTTGCCATGTCGAATGCCCATTCATCTAATTCAACCTCAGTAAAAGTCAATACCAATCTCTGTAGTGTAAAGTATCTCCCACCCCAACATGAATCACAGCTCATTAAACTGATTGGAAAGCGCTGCTTGGTCAACTGCCGCATGAATGGTCAGCCAATGGAGGCGTTGTGGGACACCGGTGCGCAAGCGAGCATTGTTAATGATGCTTGGCGACGACAGCACCTCCCAGATACTGTTGTCCAGCCCCTGGAAGAGTTGTTAGGAGAGGTGACCCTGACTGGTTTAGCAGCTAACAACACAGAAATTCCATTCATCGGATGGGTGGAGGTTAATTTCCAACTGGATGGAGGTCCTCTCCCAACACCACTGTTAAAAGTACCCATGTTGGTGTCTAGTGATCTAACAGTAGCAGAGGACCCAATCATTGGGTACAACGTCATCGAAGAGGTTGTAAAAAGGATTGAAGATGCTCCTGGATGTGGAGAGAAGAAAACGCTACATACAATGAGTTCTGCATTCTCAATCACCCACAGCGAGGCACACACACTGATGAAATTAATCCGGAGTAAGGAGCAAGAGGTAACTGTGGGGGTAGTGAAAATTGGGAGAAAACATGTGTACTTGCCTACAAATCAAGTTACCACTGTAATGGTCCGTGCTCACGTCGGGTCTCAGTATCAGGGCCAAGAACTGCTCTTCTTACCCAGTGAGGCAAGCCCAGTTCAAGATCTAGAATTGAGTGAAGCAGTGGTGAAGATTCCTGTAAGACACATAAAGTATATCCCCATATCAATTGTCAATGCAGCAAAGTATAATATCACCCTACAGAGAAACCACATTTTGGGTCACTTACAGCCCGTGAAAACAGTGTATCCCGTGGCTGTCCACCCTACTGAACCTGAGAACCCCCCGGCAGAGAGAGCCCAAACTTGTGAGTCAGCCCTTGAAAGTAACACTTCGAATTCAAGAGGCAAATCGCCACCACCAGCATGGGATCCCCCTGTGAATCTGGACCATCTCACAAAAGCTCAGCAAGAAGCTGTGAGAAAAGTACTGAGGGATGAGTGTCAAGCTTTTGCTTACAATGATGACGACATTGGTTGCATTCCATCATTAAGGATGCACATCACACTTCATGACACAAGGCCTGTGCAGAAAACTTATATGTCTGTCCCAAAGCCCTTGCATGATGAGGTCAAGGAGTACCTGCAAGACTTGTTAAATAAAGGTTGGGTGGCTCCCTCCAGGTCGGCATACTCATCTCCAGTAGTCTGCGTGAGGAAAAAAGACGGCAGTCTTCGGTTATGTTGCGACTACCGGGAGCTAAACCAGAAATCAGTGCCCGATCGCCACCCAATCCCTAAAATACAAGACATGCTGGATGCATTAAGTGGAAGCACGTGGTTTACCGTTTTGGACCAAGGGAAGGCATACCACCAGGGCTTCCTGGATGAGGAGAGCCAGCCGCTATCAGCATTTATAACACCATGGGGGCTGTACCAATGGATACGCATTCCATTTGGGCTGAGTTCGGCACCAGCCGAGTTCCAAAGAAGTATGGAAAGCTGCTTGTTAGGCCTGCGAGACACAATATGTCAGCCCTACCTAGACGACAACTTGGTCCATAGCAGCAGTTTTGAAGATCATTTGGCTCATGTGCGGCTGGTGCTCCAGCGCTACAAAGAGCACGGTGTAAAGCTCACCCCGAAAAAATGTGAGTTCTTCAAACGCAAAGTGAGGTTCCTGGGGAAGATGGTGTCTGGTGAAGGTTATACGATGGACCCAGTGGAGATTGCTCCAGTGCAGGCCTTGAAGGAAAGGACACCATCCACAGTGGGTGACCTCAGGAAGATGTTAGGGTTCCTGTCTTATTACCGTTCTTATATTCCAAATTTTTCACGCATTGCCCAGCCTCTGTACCAGCTACTGACAGCAAGAGAAAAGGGTTCAGGTGAATCAGGAATGGTCTTGAGGAAGGGAAAAAACATCCGGCAGGGGAAAGGAAGTCATTTAACATCACGGACACCCATTGAGTGGACACAAACCCATCAGGCGACACTGAGCAACCTGATAGACCACCTTGCAAAACCTCCAATCCTGGGTTTCCCAGATTTCACTCAGCCCTTTGTGCTACACTGCGATGCATCCCAGGAAGGGTTGGGTGCAATATTGTATCAACGCCAGAACGGTAAGATGGTAGTAATGGCTTACGGGTCCAGAACACTAAGTGCTCCAGAGAAAAGATATCGCATGCATTCTGGCAAGCTGGAGTTTCTGGCGTTAAAGTGGGCGGTTTGTGAGCGTTTCCGCCACTACTTGTACTATGCACCATCTTTTGTTGTCTACACGGATAACAATCCTTTGACCTATGTGCTCACCACCGCCAAACTGAATGCCACCGGGCACAGATGGGTTGCACAGCTTGCCGACTTCAACTTTTCCATAAAATACCGGCCGGGTAAACATAATGCTGATGCGGATGGTCTGTCACGCATGCCACTGGACATCGACAAGTTTATGGAGCAGTGCACAGAACAAATGCAACCAGAAGTCCTTCAAGCTACAGTGGAAGGGGTGGTAGTGGAGTGTGAAAATCCCTCACAAGGAGCAGGGTTGATTCATTTTAATGCCTTGAGTCTAGTGAGAGAGAGAGACCAAAGTGACCTGGGTCCAGCACTGTCCCCAGCCCAGATTCGAGAAGCTCAGGAGAATGACAGTATTATTGGGAAAGTCCTGAAGTTCAAGGAGAAAAATCAACGACCAAGTAGAGAGGCAGTAAAAGCGGAACATCCGGATGTGGCAATGCTGTTAAAACAATGGTTCAAACTCTGGGTGGGTGAAGATGGAATACTGTATAGGAAAACTAGGAAAAGAGAACAGTTGCTCCTGCCTGAGTCTTACCATCCCCTGATTCTAACTGAACTCCACCAAAAGATGGGTCATCTGGGTGCGGAGAGAACCCTCTGCCTCATCAGAGAGCGCTTTTACTGGCCAAGAATGCAGAGAGATGTGGAACACTTTGTCACCAAAGTATGTGAGTGTCTGAAAAAGAAAAAGCCAGTCAGACAAAGTCGAGCACCTTTAACTCCGATTCACACCACACATCCATTCGAAATGGTCTCAATCGACTTTCTTCATCTGGAGACCTGCAAGCAAGGTTTCGAGTACATTCTTGTGGTGATGGATCACTTTACTAGGTTTGCACAGGCATACGCAACCAAAGATAAATCTGCTAAGACTGTTGCAGAGAAACTTTTCAATGACTTTGCTTTGAAGTTTGGTTTTCCCTGTAAAATCCATCATGACATGGGCAAAGAATTTGACAACAAACTGATGAAGAAACTGAAAGAACTTTGTGGAATCTGCGGATCACACACCACACCCTACCATCCACAAGGCAATGGACAAGTCGAGCGATTCAATCGCACTCTATTGTCCATGCTCCGTACACTTGCGGATGAGGAAAAAGTAGACTGGAAGAATTCCTTGGCCAAAGTGGTTCATGCATACAATTGCACAAGAAGTGAAGCAACAGGTTTCTCTCCGTACTACTTGTTTTATGGAAGATCCCCTCGCTTACCGATTGACATTCTTTTCAACCTGAAGACGGATGAAGAGTATGGCACGTACCAGGACTATGTGTCTCGTTGGAAGGAAAGGATGAGTGAGGCGTACCAAATTGCATCAAAGACCGCTTCAAAAGCAGCAGCCCGTGGGAAAGCTTACTATGATCAGAAGGCTCAGGGGAGAGATCTTCAGCCTGGTGACCGGGTCCTGATCCGCAATCTGACTCCGAGGGGGGGTCCCGGGAAGATAAGGTCATACTGGGAAGATCAGGTACATGTGGTAAAGGAAAGGAAACACGCTGAAAGTCCAGTATATGAGGTGAGACCTGAAAGGGAGAAGGGGAAAAGCCGGGTCATTCACAGAAATCTTCTCTTACCGTGTGACTTCCTGCCGCTGGAAAGGGAAAAATCAGATCAACTTCGTTCACCGAACACTCAAAACACGCCTAAAGGGAATAAGATTGGCAAAGACAAAAAGAGACAGTTTCCAGTAGATTCTGAGAGCGAGTCGGAGGAGGAATATGTGCTTACCGGTAGGTGGCAAGAGGAGAATCGCATGCCTCTTAACCCAAGAGCACCGCCTTTCAAGCCTCGAGATGAAACCCTTCAGAGCGAAGAGGATTTGCCCCTTCAGAGCGAAGAGGATTTGCCCCTTCAGAGCGAAGTGGATTTGCCCCTTCAGAGCGAAGAGGATTTGCCCCTTCAGAGCGAAGAGGATTTGCCCCTTCAAAATTGTTCTGTAGGAGGGGATTTGCCCCTTAACCTCGAGAAAAATGGACTGTGCTCAAGTCATGATGGGGACATTGACAGTGACAATGATGTAAATGACAGCGAGTCGGAGATGGACTCTCCAAAATCCCTGAGACTTTATCCAAAGAGACAGAGACAGAAATCAGTGGTGTTTACTTATGATACCTTAGGTCAACCTTCTTTGGTTCAAAGAGACTGCTCAGTAGAAGTAAAGCACTTACCTGCCCCAAGTGGTCATTTCTGGAGACCTTGGGGCATAGTTGAGAGTTGTTAAAGACTCCGGTTGAGAAACTGTTGAATATGCTTCAAGTTATTTTTGAAATGTCAGGAGACATTTAATTTTGTGGGGGTGAGTGTGGCACTAGTGTGAATAAGTTATTACAAACGGAAGTGAGAGATTAGCATACATTTATATTCAGAGTAATCTATTCAGACTAAATGTTTGTGCTTGTGTTTAAAGCCTGTCTTAGACTCCTGTTTGGTTACTTTAATAAGAGATCTGCAAGAAGGATATTGATTTATGTGTATACAGCAGGGTAAATGATCCAAACCGCTAGGGGGAGCTCTCGCTAAGA
This sequence comes from Leuciscus leuciscus, assembly GCF_965113295.1. Taxonomy (NCBI): domain Eukaryota; kingdom Metazoa; phylum Chordata; class Actinopteri; order Cypriniformes; family Leuciscidae; genus Leuciscus; species Leuciscus leuciscus. The sequence continues at coordinate 532,511 of NC_138728.1, forward strand.
TCTGCTCCAGAACGCGTAATACAGCAGTTAATGCAGAGACGAGCAGATAGCTAACACACAGAATTGAGACGCTCCATTTGTGATTGACATTGAATCTGATATCTGTCTTGCAGGTAAGATTAACTCAGTTTATTACAGATAAAAGGGGTTCATGAACCGTTATCTTTAGTATTTTGTTGTGTGAAGTAAGTTTTGAGCACAAAAACTGTATTGTCACTACTCGTGAATAGAACATGATCAGAAACAACAGTAATGAAAGCTTGTATGTGAAACACGAGTCTGTATTGTGCACAGATATGAAAATACATTATTCACAGCGATGTTTATTTAGTTATTGCGTGATTTTGATGGCTACATTTATAGTTTAAGTGACGCGGGTTCAGTAACGCACGTGGAGTTCGCGGGTGTCCGCCATTTCGTGCAAATCGTATGCCGCGGCGGCAGAGTTAATAAACTCAGATGACGTGATTTGCTCAGTAATGATATAAAAGTTATGAAAGGTGACATGAGAACTTTACAGTGTTATTTAGAGTAAACAAGTCATGCTGGAAAAGAGAATGCATGTATTCGGAAAAGTTTTTAACAAACAAAGTGAATTGTATGGGTTCAAATTAAGTTTAGCATGGTTTATTTTTGATTTTATGGTGCAAGATATGTGTTCAAGGGCTGAATATGTAAACTGTATTTGCAAGTGAATTATTTCATTAGTTTGTTTAACAGCCATGGTATAGATAATGCTAAAATGAGTAATGAGAAAATGTAATATGGAATGAGAACGCGTAATACAGCAGTTAATGCAGAGACGAGCAGATAGCTAACACACAGAATTGAGACGCTCCATTTGTGATTGACATTGAATCTGATATCTGTCTTGCAGGTTTGCATGCAATATCTCCCTCATTAAATGTGTTGCACCAGAATCGACGCCTGCTCCTTTCTACATGTGTAACATATTCACTTTTGTTCATAATTCTGGATGTGCTGAAATTTGAAATTAAACCACATTTGGAAGATGCTTTGAGATCTATAACTTCAACACGAATCAAATGAGTCTAATTTCATCCTCTCCATGAACAAGCAGGTAAAGGTCACAATATTCTTTCATATTTTACATGTTGAAGGACTTTCATGGTACTAGACAATTAATGCATCACTAATGTACTTCACGCAATATTCTCCGTATCTTGTTCAATATTCTCAGCACAGCTGCGATTCATCAGATGATTCAATTCAGATGATTCAGTTCATCAGATACACGACTGTGAGCCTCATACCGAATTATCATATATTGAGTATATTATCATGTACCATATATTAATATATCGTCATGTTGATGTTGAATCCACCGCAGATTTGAAGCGCTGCGCGAAAACACGGTGGAATGAATCAAGTGTTGTTTGTTTGTTGAACGAATCGGTGATTCAAATGACTCACTCGTTTGGCGTACCGCCGTAAGCTGCAGCAAGAGTCACGTGAGTGCTTTATCTTATAAGAAATATATGGTTAATTTATTATAGTAAGAAAATACCAATAGAACTAATTGTAAAAGACGACTTTACATGATTATACTCTCGCGTGCCTGAATGCAGCTAATAATCGAGCTTTCTTGTGATTTTAGAGACAAAATATTGAAGCTCATTTCTATATTTCTAAATAAAAAATCATGTTTTGGAGAAACGTAAGTATGCCAGCCTACGAAGTCATAATTATGGTTTAAAAATTCGAAATGATGACATAGAAAGATAAAATTTACGTTTAAACTCATAATTATGACTTAGCATTCCATAATTAGGGGTTCAAGCATGAAATGCTGAAACCCTATTGTAATTGTAAGGATTCGTAAAACGCATCGTGCAGGACAAACCGTAAGGCCTAGAGACGTGAAACCTGGCCAGATGGTAGGCCTCAATTTGGGGACAACCTATCAGAGTATGACCCCAATTGGCCCATAGGTGGCGCTACAGCAACCAAAAGTACTAAATCGCTCATAACTCTTAGACCGTTTGTCCCAGGATCAAGTGTCTTATATCGTTGGAATCCTTGGCTCAAGGCGGACAAAATGGCTATCTCCGATTTGGATGTAGGCAGGGAAAATTTTCTGCTATGTCGGATTTTGTCCAAAACCTACTTTTGCGAACTAGTCCCTGGTTTTTGGCCCGATCGGAACCAAACCAGTCTAGGACAATTCTCTGGACCCTCTAGATCAATAATTATCGAAAAAAAGTTGAACTTTTGCATTTGGGTGGCTGTAACAGGGTCATTTAGAAAAGGGGCGTGGCAAAATACACTAAAAAGCCTATAAATCCCAAATGAAAACTCAGAACTTCACAAAAATTGATGAGCATATGTGTCAGAACATGGTGAGGAAGCATGCAGAGTTTCATGGAGATCGGACCATAGGTGGCGCTATAACTGGCAAAAAGCCTTCATTCTTATTAGGGGTTCAAGCATGAAATGCTGAAACCCTATTGTAATTGTAAGGATTCGTAAAACGCATCGTGCAGGACAAACCGTAAGGCCTAGAGACGTGAAACCTGGCCAGATGGTAGGCCTCAATTTGGGGACAACCTATCAGAGTATGACCCCAATTGGCCCATAGGTGGCGCTACAGCAACCAAAAGTACTAAATCGCTCACAACTCTTAGACCGTTTGTCCCAGGATCAAGTGTCTTATATCGTTGGAATCCCTGGCTCAAGGCGGACAAAATGGCTATCTCCGATTTGCTCGCCCTTCAGGCGCCAATTTCGAGTAAATTGCATTTTTTTGAAAAACCTATTTTTGCAAACTTCTCCTAGGTTTTTCGCCCGATCGGAACCAAACCACTGCAAGAATATTCTCTGGAGTCTGATAATCAATAATCATCCAAAAAATTCAAAATTTCAATCAACGGTCGATAAGGGGAACCAAAATATTTGATGGCACCAGGGCCACTTTTACTAAAACAGTTATAAATTGTGAACGGAAAGAGATTTTTTTGCTAAACTTGGGATACTTCTTCCTGAGCTCAGTCTAAGATCACTTGAAAAAAATCGCAACAATTGGCCACTTGGTGGCACTATAAAACGGTTATAACTTGTGAACGGAAAGAGATATTTTCACAAAACTTGGGACACATGTTCATGAGCTCATTCTGAGGTCACGTGAAAAAAATCGTGACAATTGGCCTTTTGTTGGCGCCATAACAGTGAAAAAATCATGAAAATAGCTATAAGCGCACCCAACCATTAGTCTACTGATAATTGGCACGCAGTGTCTTTGTCCAGGGTGCCATGATAGTCTATGAGAACATTGGTGTATCTCAAAAAACTCAGTATACGTCATTGGCACAATGCCTTGAAGGAGCCTTAGAAGTTTCAAGCCCGTGTTTTATTCACAGGAGTGACCTCCTAAGACTCCTGAATCCTTGCCGAGTCCAACAATACCAAACATGCAAGGTTTCGCCTTATGACTTTTGTAAGTGTCATTTAGAGCTTTAAAAAATTGTGTTTATCTTCAAAGCCGTTAGTCCGATCGAGACAACAACAAAAAAACAAAGAAAATTTGAAGACATAGGTAAATAGCTAAACAATAACGCCAAAATGTTAAAATTAGGATAGGAACTGACAAAAAAATTAATTAAATCTAATCAATTTCACCCATGGATCATTTTGATGCTCTCACATGTTTGAAACGAACAATGATGGATTGTGATGAAATTTGTTTTGAATTGGGACTGGCGAATCCCCGTCCATACTGTCAATGACCGTTCGCAAAGACCCGCCCACTTTAGTTACTGTTGCTATGTCTGACAAGCGACGCCACTCTCACACCACACCAAGTTCTCACGCAGTGAAAAATACATTGCGGATCAGAGAAAAGACTGCGCACTGACAGACAAGTACTTTTGATATGAAACAAAGTCTCACCTTTCAAATGTAGTAATTTTTTAGAGACATTTAAACAATAAATACCGTTTTGTGACTCTTTAATGTGTCTGACAGATCGCTGTAGACTCGAGGCTCAGTTAAAGCTGCTTGTGAACTGATCATCTCTTCCTTCTAGTTAATTTATAGCATTAAAATAAACATGAATGAACATAAAAGAAATGTTGTTTTAAAGTGCTAAGACGTCAGTACACTTTGTTTTTCAAATTTAAATCCTCCAATGTTAATCTACTAACTCTCCTGACTGCTTTGTTGGGCAAAATGGCGGATTATGATTAGTCAGATCACCTGTCAATCAAACTCCCTGCAAAGGGTCAATTGAGAATGCCTGTGCGCACAATCCAGATCTAATCGACAACTTTGCAGTTGCACAAAGGAAAGCTCGGAAAATGTAAGAGAGCATCTTTTTTATGTATTTGGACCTAGGCCTAACAATGTGTTATGGTGCGCTGTTGTTGTTGTTGTTTTTGGTGAGCGTAGGCTACTCCTGATTTTGTTAGTCATCTCATCTCTTATATATCCTGCCCTATTCATGGTAGCCTACTCACGGACATTGCGTCATCAATGTCATCAATTGCGTCATCAAGGGGCCCGCCTTGATAATCCTACTTAAAGGCCCGGTGTTGGCTCGTTACGCCACTGAATATAATTGTCTAAACTCCTTATCAAAATTACATATTTACAACAAATCTGACACATATATATATGGGCACACTTTGAGTACTACTAATATAAGTGGTGGAGATCAGGCAAGACTATAAGAAGACTCAGGCAAAAAGGTGCTATAACTGTAAAAACGCTTTAAAACCATATATTTCCTA
>NC_138728.1:544755-562255 GCF_965113295.1 Leuciscus leuciscus
CACACACACACACACACACACACACACACACACACACACACACACACACACTCACTCACTCACTCTCACACACACACACACACACACACACACACACACACACACTCACTCACTCACTCACTCACTCACTCACAGACACTCACTCTCACACACACACACACACACACACACACACACACACACACTCGCACTCACTCACACACACACACACACACACACACACACACACACACACACACACACACACACACACACACACACACTCACTCGCACGCACGCACGCACGTTCCGGAGTGTGTTCCGGAGTGTGTGTTCAGGAGCGGCTTTAGGAGGAGAAGTGTTTACGGCTCAAACGTGATCAATCTCACCTGATGATTTAAAGGGGACATATCATGCTAAATCCACTTTTTTAGCCCTTAAATGCATTTTGTTGTATATTTGGAGTGTTTAGAAGTACAGAAAAGTCGAAATTATTCTCTTCAGGTGCTTCGTTGATATCTTTATATTCTGTTTTGGTCATATTTTTCAACCTGTTCCGATTTTTCTGTTATCTATGACGTTTTGTGAACTATTACGTCACAGTATTTGCAGCGGAACTGCCAAATAAGGACATTGACGTCCAGCCCAACACTTCGAGCAATCCGCCATTTTCATTTCTCGCTGCAATTTTGTAGTCCAAGCTAAAAGATGCAGAAGTTACGAGAGGGTAAGTTAAAATGTTCGGTTGTTGGATGTAGTAACCCACACGCTTCATTACACCGTCTAATGTAGATGAACCGCCGCCCTTGACGGCGCATGTTTAACTGAAAGAACGAGCAGAGAGAGAGAGACCCGGTCGCGCGCACGCACTCTCTCTCTCTTCGGAGCCAGGCGAAAATGTAAACAAGACGCCGTCTCCAAACTAGACGCTGTCTTGCTCTCTCTCCCTCGCACATATTAATCAAAATAAATCGACACGGTGGTAAAAGGTCGGAAGACCAAAGTTTCATAATGTAAATACAGTAACACACCATTGCGATACATCCATATGAAGACGTTGTTCTGCAGGTTCGTCGTCTTCATTTTCATCTCGCTCCGGCTCCGACTCTGGCTCGAACATGTAAATTGGCTGGCTGGACAAGTCCTCCGTTGTTGACATTTTGTTAATAACGTGTGAATAAAAAGTTTCTGTGCCGCTAGATAATCGTATCTCTGCTATCAAACTACAAAAATGGCCGAACGGGGTGGAGTTGAACCGAGTGTCGCCTCTGCAACCTGGAGAGGGGGCGGGGTATGAAGTGTCTCAATTGTATTTAAAGAGACCGCACCAAAACGAGTTGCTCTCAGACGCACATCAGAAAAGGGGTAGAAAAGGGGCCTGTGGAGCTATACAAATTAGGAATTCAGACCCAAGCATTGCAGTTCCGCTTTATATAGACTACAAATGTATGATTTATATGTAAAAAGGAACGATTTAAAAGCATGATATGTCTCCTTTAAAGATGATCTGATATATGAAACTGATCAGAAGACGAACACGAAGAGTCTATTGAAACAAAACTTGATATTTGCATTTCCACATATTTTATTGCAGATATTCTTCGCTGACGGACTGACAGCCGACGGGAGTTCGACTTTAATCAGATTATTTTAATGCTCAGATTAATTGAGATTATCCTAAATGTCAAACGCCATACGTGTCTGCAAATGTCAATAGAGAGAGAAAGATCACAAACGTAAAGATGAAATGTCATGAGCGGATGATCATATTTCAGCTTTAATTAAGCGTGTGTGTGTGTGTGTGTGTTTTCATCCTCTTGAGAATCTTAAATGATATTGCAGGAATCACAATGAAACAGCAGATTCACTCACACACACACACACACACACACACACACACACACACACACACACACACACACACACACACACACACACACACACACTCATGTGGTCCCCGGGCCCCTGTACACACATACCCCTTTTCCACCAAGGCAGTGCTGGTGCCGGTTCGGAGCCGGTGCCTACTCGCGAACCAGTTCTTTGTGTTTCGACAGCCAAAGAACCGTTCTCGGACAGGAAAATTGGTTCCAAAGCGGCACCAACTCTTTGCTGGACTAGAACCGTTCTTTTACCACGTCATGCTTACGTCGGGGGCTGGAGGCGGGGTTACTGTCGAACTTCTTCTCGAACGTAACCTCCATCTATAGCAGCACAAATGTGTTCTAAACGTCTTCTTCTGACCCCAATATAGGATCGCAAAGCCAGGAGAAACATTTGCAGAAAGACGATGTAGTCCGCCATTGTAATTGTTATGCTTGAATTTGGTGCAAGCGTTTCTAGGAAAGCTAAGACGTAGCCTATGGCAACGTACACAGTGACGTAAGGACGTCGTTCGCTGGGCTCTCTAGTCAGTGGAAAAACAAACAGGTTCTGAGAAGGTTCGCAAGTTGAACCAACTTTGAACCAGCACCAGTTCCGAACCAGTTCTTTTTTGGTGGAAAAGGGGTACACACTCATGTGTCATGTGGTCCCCAGGCCCCTGTACACACACTCTCACACACACACACACACACACATACACACACTCACTCATGTGTCATGTGGTCCCCGGGCCCCTGTACACTCACACACACACACACTCTCACTCATGTGGTCTCCGGGCCCCTGTACACTCACACACACACACACTCATGTGTCATGTGGTCCCCGGGCCCCTGTACACACTCATGTGATCCCGGGCCCCTGAACACTCACACACACACACACTCATGTGATCCCGGGCCCCTGAACACACACTCACACACACATTTCGTTAACGTTCCCATTAAGGTATGAAGCGTCCTGTCCTGTGCCAGATGTGGGCCGGATCTGGCCGACACTGTGTTGTTGTTTGTCTTGTTTTTCATTCTTAAATCAACACACATTTCCTGGAGAAGGAGAATGACTCCAGGTCAGGGTCAGGCAGAATGACTCCAGGTTAGGGTCAGGGTCAGGGTTAGGCAGAATGACTCCAGGTCAGGGTCAGGCAGAATGACTCCAGGTTAGGGTCAGGGTCAGGGTTAGGCAGAATGACTCCAGGTCAGGGTCAGGCAGAATGACTCCAGGTTAGGGTCAGGGTCAGGCAGAATGACTCCAGGTTAGGGTCAGGGTCAGGGTTAGGCAGAATGACTCCAGGTTAGGGTCAGGGTCAGGGTTAGGCAAAATGACTCCAGATATTAAGTATAGTTTTCTGAAATCTGCATCATAATGAAGTGAGTTTGTGCTCAAACAAGTCATGAACGTCTTATTCCTTCATCTGCAGTTTCAGTCCTTCATTTCTCAGGACCGAGTGACTTCATAAATCCTGCATGTAATGATTAAATTTAAATACGGGGGTCAACAGTCCTCATTATTCTCTCTGAAATATTAAAAACCTATAAATATTTCATGGGGTTCCAAAACTGGAGATGAATTAATTTTGGTGAAATTTTTTTTAAGCTATAAAAGTTTAAACTATTGAAGCTCATTTCTGCCACATAAATGCTTTAAAGCTGCCGTCTGCAAGTCTGGCAGATTGGGTCGATTAGCCAAAATGTTGAATGTTTACAACTCTCATGCCCCTCCCCACTACCAGCGAGCACCCTCCCATCGAGGTCGTGCTCGTCAGTGCGTCACTGTGCGTGTGTACCTGATTTTCTGTGAACGCGTCCGTCTCTTCAGCATCTATCAACACCATGGACTCGGAGGTAGGCTGCCCTGGTTAATCTATCCATAGATAGCAATAACCGAGGAATTGGAAGCTTGTTAGTAGATTTTCTCTCCGCCATCACGCTTCATGCAATCTCCAGGCGAACTTCAGGCGTGGCGCGTGCATGTGATATTAACGTGCGCGAGTGAGGGGGGATCTGTGGCGTGTGCACGACCTGTGATTGACAGTCAGATCTCACACCCCCCTGCGCTAATTGGACCTGATGAAGCGGGAGCGCTGGATTTTTGCAAAACAAATAACACGCTCCAGGTGGAGTTAGAAGCTCGGGTTTTTTCCTAAAACCACCTTATTTATGTTGTTCTGTCGGATTATAGTGTCGATTACACTGAATATGATCAAAAAAATGTTGCCGACGGCAGCTTTAATAAATCATAATTATGACATAATAATGACAGCTGACATTATGGCACAGGAAGTGAAAATTATGACATAAAAACATTGACAGTCATAATTATGATATAATTAAAGAGAGTTAAGAGAGTTAAAGCTAAAGAGAGTTAAGCTAAAGAGTTATTAAGCTAAAGAGAGTTAAGCTAAAGAGAGTTATTAAGCTTAAGAGAGTTAAGCTAAAGAGAGTTATTAAGCTAAAGAGAGTTAAGCTAAAGAGAGTTATTAAGCTAAAGAGAGTTAAGCTAAAGAGAGTTATTAAGCTAAAGAGAGTTATTAAGCTAAAGAGAGTTAAGCTAAAGAGAGTTATTAAGCTTAAGAGAGTTAAGCTAAAGAGAGTTATTAAGCTAAAGAGAGTTATTAAGCTAAAGAGTTATTAAGCTAAAGAGAGTTAAGCTAAAGAGTTATTAAGCTAAAGAGAGTTATTAAGCTTAAGAGAGTTAAGCTAAAGAGTGATTAAGCTAAAGAGAGTTAAGCTAAAGAGAGTTATTAAGCTAAAGAGAGTTATTAAGCTAAAGAGAGTTAAGCTAAAGAGTTATTAAGCTAAAGAGAGTTAAGCTAAAGAGTTATTAAGCTAAAGAGAGTTATTAAGCTTAAGAGAGTTAAGCTAAAGAGTTATTAAGCTAAAGAGAGTTAAGCTAAAGAGAGTTAAGCTAAAGAGTTATTAAGCTAAAGAGAGTTAAGCTAAAGAGAGTTATTAAGCTTAAGAGAGTTAAGCTAAAGAGAGTTATTAAGCTAAAGAGAGTTATTAAGCTAAAGAGAGTTAAGCTAAAGAGTTATTAAGCTAAAGAGAGTTAAGCTAAAGAGTTATTAAGCTAAAGAGAGTTATTAAGCTTAAGAGAGTTAAGCTAAAGAGTTATTAAGCTAAAGAGAGTTAAGCTAAAGAGTTATTAAGCTAAAGAGAGTTAAGCTAAAGAGAGTTAAGCTAAAGAGTTATTAAGCTAAAGAGAGTTAAGCTAAAGAGAGTTATTAAGCTTAAGAGAGTTAAGCTAAAGAGAGTTATTAAGCTAAAGAGAGTTATTAAGCTAAAGAGAGTTAAGCTAAAGAGTTATTAAGCTAAAGAGAGTTAAGCTAAAGAGTTATTAAGCTAAAGAGAGTTATTAAGCTTAAGAGAGTTAAGCTAAAGAGTTATTAAGCTAAAGAGAGTTAAGCTAAAGAGAGTTATTAAGCTTAAGAGAGTTAAGCTAAAGAGAGTTATTAAGCTAAAGAGAGTTATTAAGCTAAAGAGAGTTAAGCTAAAGAGTTATTAAGCTAAAGAGAGTTAAGCTAAAGAGTTATTAAGCTAAAGAGAGTTATTAAGCTTAAGAGAGTTAAGCTAAAGAGTTATTAAGCTAAAGAGAGTTAAGCTAAAGAGAGTTATTAAGCTAAAGAGAGTTATTAAGCTAAAGAGAGTTATTAAGCTAAAGAGAGTTAAGCTAAAGAGTTATTAAGCTAAAGAGAGTTAAGCTAAAGAGTTATTAAGCTAAAGAGTTATTAAGCTTAAGAGAGTTAAGCTAAAGAGTTATTAAGCTAAAGAGAGTTATTAAGCTAAAGAGAGTTATTAAGCTAAAGAGAGTTAAGCTAAAGAGTTATTAAGCTAAAGAGAGTTATTAAGCTAAAGAGAGTTAAGCTAAAGAGGGTTAAGCTAAAGAGAGTTATTAAGCTTAAGACAGTTAAGCTAAAGAGAGTTATTAAGCTTAAGACAGTTAACCTAAAGAGAGTTATTAAGCTAAAGAGAGTTATTAAGCTAAAGAGAGTTATGCTAAAGAGAGTTATTAAGCTAAAGAGAGTTAAGCTAAAGAGAGTTATTAAGCTTAAGACAGTTAAGCTAAAGAGAGTTATTAAGCTTAAGAGAGTTATTAAGCTAAAGAGAGTTAAGCTAAAGAGAGTTATTAAGCTTAAGAGAGTCAAGCTAAAGAGAGTTATTAAGCTAAAGAGAGTTAAGCTAAAGAGAGTTATTAAGCTAAAGAGAGTTAAGCTAAAGAGAGTTATTAAGCTAAAGAGAGTTAAGCTAAAGAGAGTTATTAAGCTAAAGAGAGTTAAGCTAAAGAGAGTTATTAAGCTAAAGAGAGTTAAGCTAAAGAGAGTTATTAAGCTAAAGAGAGTTATTAAGCTAAAGAGAGTTAAGCTAAAGAGAGTTATTAAGCTTAAGAGAGTCAAGCTAAAGAGAGTTATTAAGCTAAAGAGAGTTATTAAGCTAAAGAGAGTTAAGCTAAAGAGAGTTATTAAGCTAAAGAGAGTTATTAAGCTAAAGAGAGTTAAGCTAAAGAGAGTTATTAAGCTTAAGAGAGTCAAGCTAAAGAGAGTTATTAAGCTAAAGAGAGTTAAAGGGATACTTTACCGTTTTTTCATATTAAACTATGTTATTCCCTTAACTAAGACGAGTTGATACATACCTCTCTCGTCTCAGTGCGTGCACTAAATCCCTCTGTCTTGCGGCGAAACTTTGTTAGCCCAGTTCATTTAATATGGGCCAAGCAGAGAAGCTACCAAACACCTCCACGTTTTCCCTATTTAAATACAGTTACTCGCGAAGTGTAACTCGACCTAGGACGGTGACACAAAACAAAACGTTGTAACTATTTTGTATGGCGGAATACCATAGCAAGTGCTTGTAAGCACTTCGACTTGGCGTAGTAATATCTTCACTCGTGAAAAATCCTCTCACCGGCCCCCGCTCCCTCTAGTGAAGATATTACTGCGCCAAGTCGAAGTGCTTACAAGCACTTGCTATGGTATTCCGCCATACAATATAGTTATCCATTTTACACGCTTAGAAAAGCGCAACGTTTTGTTTTGTGTCACCGTCCTAGGTCGAGTTACACTTCGCGAGTAACTGTATTTAAATAGGGAAAACGTGGAGGTGTTTGGTAGCTTCTCTGCTTGGCCCATATTAAATGAACTGGGCTAACAAAGTTTCGCCGCAAGACAGAGGGATTTAGTGCACGCACTGAGACGAGAGAGGTATGTATCAACTCGTCTTAGTTAAGGGAATAACATAGTTTAATATGAAAAAACGGTAAAGTATCCCTTTAAGCTAAAGAGAGTTATTAAGCTAAAGAGAGTTAAGCTAAAGAGAGTTATTAAGCTAAAGAGAGTTAAGCTAAAGAGAGTTATTAAGCTAAAGAGAGTTAAGCTAAAGAGTTATTAAGCTTAAGAGAGTTAAGCTAAAGAGAGTTATTAAGCTTAAGAGAGTTAAGCTAAAGAGAGTTATTAAGCTTAAGAGAGTTAAGCTAAAGAGAGTTATTAAGCTAAAGAGAGTTATTAAGCTTAAGAGAGTTAAGCTAAAGAGAGTTATTAAGCTAAAGAGAGTTAAGCTAAAGAGAGTTATTAAGTGGTATATTTAAGCTAACGCGAAATAATAGTTATTTATTGCATTTATAAAATGCATGACATTATAAAGGATTATTATTGGGGTCGACCAGAGCTCCAGTTCCTGATGAAACACAGACACACACACACACACACACACACACACACACACACACACACACACACGCACGCGTTCTCCTTCAGCTTTATGGCAGATATGAGCGCCACTCGTGAATAATGCTGCATTGTGAGCGATTACAATAATCTGACACGTCTAACAAAAGCATCTGAGAGACGAACGCAACGCTTCATCACTCCTGTCAATCTCTCCAGTCGCGCGTGAATAGAAGATTCCAGAACACGCATAACTTCATCTCCAGAGCTCATCATAAACATGTTCAGGTGTTCATATACAGCAGTTGTTCCTCACGGGAGGATCGATGCGTCACACACACTCTACCGGTGCAGTGGAGCCGCGTTACACACTCCGGAAACACCAGACCAACCAGTCCGACACACCACTACAGCTGCACTCATGCAATCATCAGTACAGATCAACATCATATTAAAAAACAACGAAAAGAAAAAATTATAGAGTCTGAAACTATACAGAAAAACCTCAATAATTAAAAAAAAAAAAAAAAATATATATATATATATATATAAAAAATACTAATAGGGTCTAACACAAAACAAAGCAAAATTTTATAAAATAAATAAAAAAGGTAATAATATTAATATTACAAAAAAAAAATATTATGATGTGTGTGTGTTGTGTCGTTCAGTTCGTCTGGTTAAATGGGAGGATGACAGTCATTATATATAATAATAATTATTATTTATGAGAGAAAAAAATAGTGTCTAAAACAAAAAACAAAATAGAATAAAAAATAGGCCTTAAAACTAAAATAAAATAATGAATAAAGATAGAATAATATTATAACATAAATAAGGCAAATCAAACAGGTGTAAAACTAAATAAAATACAATAAAAAAAACCTGAATAAAAAAAACTGATAGGATCTAACACAAAACAAAGCAAAATATTATATATATATATATATATATATATATATATATATATATATATATATATATATATATATATATATATATATATAAAGGAATAAAACAAAATAAAACAAAAAAATAGAATTAAATAAAAATGTGAAAGAGAAAATATGGTCTAAAACTAAAAACAAAATAGAATAAAAAAAACTTAAAAGTAAAATAAAATAATCAATAAAGATAAAATAATATAAGATAAACTAAATCAAACATGTGTAAAACTAAATAAAATACAATACAATAATAAGAAAAATAATAGTCTAAAACTACAAAACACTGAATAAAAAATAAAAAAATAAAATAGTAACAAAGAAAATAATAATAATACGGTTACAATAAAATACAATTTATAAAATGCAATAGGGTCTGAAACAAACAAAACAATAAATAAAGGTTGGCCCTAATATGTGCAGTTTCAGTTATTGCTGATATGAGGAAAGTGAATCTGCAGCATCTCTCCGTCACGCAGACAGGAGTGCATCTCTCACTCAGCATGGAGGAGTCGTGCTGTTATCATTTTAACTGTAAATATATAAAACCGGTTCACTGATTAACAGTCATTTTTAACTGTAATTGTACAGTAAACATTTGAGTTAAATGTACCATTTTAAGAACTAAAAAGCTTATAATTCACAGCGAAAAGCCATAAACTGACATTCCCAGAATTCCCTGTTTGATGGATTTTCATTTGAATAACTGTTTCTTCTTGTACTTCATTAATGAATGTTTATTGCATTATTTTAGTGTTTAAAATCTTGTCTTTATCTTGTCCATCAGTGTTTTTATGATGGACGTCAAAAGGGCTTTTTTTTTGGTAAATATTAGCAACTTAAATAATAAAACTTATTTTTTGTCAATCACATTTTCCCAAATTTTTTTTTTTCTTTTACAGTGAAATGATTGAGAGTCGCATGAGGGTCATTTAGGGACTTCCTGGAAAACAGAACAGAACCGGAGACAGGGAACGATCCGCTCATCCGCTCACAGACGCTATGAGAAAGACTGACTAGATTAAGACAATCATGGTTTATTATGAGCGAATGCATCATTTACGTACAGAAAAAACCTGCAGTGGTCTTACTTGATATGAGGATACATGAACATTCATATTAGAAATACAGGAAGAAAATGTTCCGGATGCGTCCGTCCGTCAGTGTTCATGATCTGAGAGTTCATCGAGTCTCTAGAGATCCTGTAATCCTGTGATCTGAAACGGGTGTCTCCGGGTGTCTGAAACAGGCAAAAACATCATTACAAAGCATGTTTTAACCCTAAACACCACAGTCTGTGTTTGCTTGAGTTTCAGTTCACATTGACTAAACCAATAAAGCACAACAGGAAGTAGAAACTCCATTCGTTCTCCATAGGGAAACACTACTGTGAGCGACGCGGATGCTAATCAACATCTGCTTCTCGTCGGCACACATTATTTAACATCATTCTTAAAAATCATCATGTTTAACAGCAGAATTCATGGTGAAAAACTACATTTCCCATGATGCTGTGCCAAAATTCCACCAATCAGAATCACAACGAGCAAAACATGCCAAAAGAGCTTGTAAGCTCCGCCCACTCTCATGAATCACCACGAATATATGCATACTCTGGAATTAACTTAAAATATATTGTTTTTATATACATAACGTTAGGCTGAAACAAGCCACTATAGTCGCTGGAGTGCATTAGAGGTCCGATCACTATTCAGGTTAAGGCGAGACACGGCAGGCTAAAACATCGTTTTTTTTTTCACTGGTCAATTTTGAGATTTTGGGATATTTGTCTTCAATAACGTCTTCTTTCAGACTTGTGGTGAAAAAAGTCTGAAATACACATTTAGGTGTTTATTTTCCTACACTTTGTCTGTTTGCGTCTGTAGATTTCTCCTAAATTCAACAAAAGTTGTCGTTCTTAATCCTCCCGCTGCTCCGCGATCTCTGTCTGCTCCCTGTCATCACACACACCGCTGGAAAGCTCTCTCTCTCCTGTACAATGCTGTCGGATCCAAATATGGTAATTTCCTTTTTATCAGCAACTAATCGTGAAAGTAAAAGGGCTGAATGCGCAATCTCATTGGCTGATGATAAATCTTTAAAGCCCGTTTTCTCAAAATGACTTTTCTCTCATTCTCCAAGTCTGAAATCTCCACTTCAGTCGCACCGATATACACCAAACTCTCCAGTCTTGTACCTAGTTATATTATGAAGACATTTACAGAGGGATTTGTAAATATATTATTCCTAGCCTGATTTATATAACATTTTATTCCAAAAAACATGGCGAAAATCATTTTTTTTAGGCTATTGACAGTAAGTCAGAGTAAGTCACACATGTGCAAGTCACAAGTAAGTCTCAAGTCTTAACCTTCAAGTCTCAAGTAAGTCCAAGTCAATTTTGTGAAAAGCAAGTCAAGTCCAAGTCAAGTCACTGCTTTATGTCAAGCAAGTCAAGTCAAGTCGTAGCTTGGGTCACAAGTCACTGGCAAGTCATACAAACGTTTGATGATTTCACTGAATTTATATACTAAAATAAGTTAAAACTACAGAAGTTGTGGACTATGGTTTTATTTGCTTTTTTTTTTTTTAAATATGCATTTCCGCATACAGCTGAGTGGTTACTACAATAAAAATCAAAAAAATGAAAAATAAATAAAATTTCAAACTACATACCCTAAAATGTAAATGTAACTGAAATTAGGCCAACATTAAAGCGTGAAAAAATAAATATGCCTCAAACATTGCAGAAGACCATTAAAAGGTATTAAACAATTCACAATTCAAGTATAATGGTTCCTATGCCACCAAATGGCATTCTTCAAACTGGCATCCCCTTTATTAGCCTGGTTAAAACCAGACCCTTCTCAGTTGAAACTGAGTATAGGGTCTGGGGAAGCTATGTAGACAAATCATTTCCAAAGGGGCGTCACCAACCGACGTAGCTCAAATTCCTCTGGGCGCAATTGGATAGTCATAAAACCAATCAGATCGATGAAGGAGATGACGTATGCTTCGAGTGTTGTTCTTTGCTCCGGTTTTAAAGGGATAGTTCACTTTGAAATTAAATGTTGGTATGTTTTAGCTTACCTCAAGGGCATCCAAGATGTAGGTGTCTTTTTTTCCGCAGTAGTTTCAATTTTGATATTTTTAGGTCAAACCGTTCTTGTCTGTCAGTCATATAATGCAGGTCTATGGTCACAGTCTCAAAGAGCATGCACAGAGTCCAAATTAAAACAATTCCCCATCGTCCAAATTAAACAATTCCCCATCGTAAGTACACATTGATGGCCTAAGACACGAAACGAGCGGTTTGTGTGAGAAAACGAACAGTATTTATATCGTTTTTAGCTCTTATACGCAGTCATGTCCAAGTGATCTGAGAGCGCGCGCAGTCTGCGTACATGTCACACAGCAGGATGCGCGCGCGCCCTCTATCCCTTTAACGAAAACGGTAAGTTTAAATCGCTCAAAACAGACGCGATAACTGATTCGTTTATATACTGTCTATGATTCGAACGACTGATGTTCCACGGCGGCATCCATCTTTGTAATGAAATCTCCTTCAGCGTCGCTGCGCTGTCGTCATCATGTAAATCCCTCCCCAAACGTTTCTGATTGGTGCCGCGATTTCGGCGGCACAGAAATGAGTTTGAATGGGCTCTTCTCCAGACTGTCCTGGAGAGAGAATTAAAATTCGCCGGAAGTAGTCTGGGTTTTCCCAGGCTACCCCTTTATATAAGTTATATATTTTTAATTATGAAGTTAAAACCGCCAATAGGTGGCGCCAAATCACCGTCTTAATGTACGAGTCATAGAATTCATTCAACTGATTTGTTCAAAACGGCAGATTCGATCTGGAACTAAAGCAACTATAGGTCACTGAATCACAAATACGCATAACTCTTTCTGTGGCTTGTTTGAAACTATTGTCATTGGAGAAATAGAGCAAAAACAGAGGATATTTGGAATATTATGTCTAAAATGTCACATCACAATATTCACTCTTTTTTTACTGAACTGTTTTATAAAATCATTATCACATTTGCAATCGCGCCAATATTCTGGAAATATTTTTTAATCCCATATGTTATAGGCTAATTATAAAAATAACTCATACTAGGGCAATTTTTCCACCACATTTTTTATTTTGGGTGCATATTAATTCTGCTGGCATTTTGCCCCCAAACCCCTGATAACATCTAACCCTGCTTTAAGAGAAACATAAAACACGACAAAACATTAACAGTTTTCTATGTTGTTTTTTGTCATTGGAAAGAACGACATATTTGGCTTTAAAGCATGATTGGAAAGAAATGTGGCAAATGTTATACAAAACATATGCCATCATTAATTATCATTTGAATATTGACAACATTAAGCTACATTTGAAAACATAATTGTGTATAGAGGCATGCTGTTTTTACCAATATTCTCTCTAGATTTAAAGATAGTCAAATTAACTATAGGCTAATAACAAACAGGTTAAACAAGCCATAGCTTACTTTTAGACGTGGGGCCTGTACCATGAAGCCGGTTTAGGTGGCTAGCCAGCTATGTTTCAGTTTAGTTTCCGCCAACCCTGGGTTTTAGGTACTATGAAAGTAGCTTGGCTTGAATCGGTGTTCGTTGCCATGGTATCTTACGCTGCACGGCTAACCTGCTCCGGGGCAGGTTATGTTCTGGATTCAAGATCTCAGACTGAAGTTTGACCAATCAGCTGAGAGCAAAGAAACATATAGGTGACGTAACTTATTCCCAGTGTCTGTTACAATGACTTCACCTTTTCTTCCAAATCCTGTGACATCTCAGCGCAAATTGTTTGACGAGCACTTCGTAAAGAAAGAGTTTTTAGCCAGACAAAATCCCCTTGCCTTTCCTGATAGTTACTTTTATGAAAGATACAGATTTTCCGCGGAAGGAATGTCTTATCTTTGCGAACTTCTTGAGCCGCACATAAAGAATTTAACACGTCGAATTCATGCACTTACTGTAACGCAATACCGTTTTTTTTTGTTGCAATTAGTACATACCATAGAGGTACATTCCTGCACGGTGGGTGACGCACAGAAGCTATAGGGGAAAACACGGTTTGTCGAACCATTCGTAAGGTGGTCCTCGCTCTGCAGGAGTACATGAATAGTTTCATTAATAGTGTTCCCCGGACATTTATCGACCATGTCCATAAAAGAGGGCTTTTTATAAAATTGCCGGTAAGATATATTGATAGGGTGACATCACATGAACACTTTTTTATTTTTATCGTGCTTGAAAAACACTTCTATATTCTTCATATGAAGAATAATCTCTTGCTCCTGCGCGGAAAAATATATAGCTCTCGCTCTATCCATATCGAACGCGATTGGTTGTTCAGTGTCGACGTCACTCTTTTATGTGCACGCGCGCATGGAGTAATCATAGCTTAAGGATCAAAGCCTGAGTTGACAGAGAAAGTTGATGAGCTGCATCATGGTACCAATAAAGCCTGATTGCATCGGTTTGGTTTTGTCGACTCAAAACCAATCCTGTAACCCCGAGTTTGTTCAGCTACCTTCATGGTACAGGCCCCTGATGAATGAAGTTCGACTGTTCGAGGTTGTGATGGTCGTCCGATATCCCTTGCCTGTTATTATGCGTACAGCAAATCTTCTTGTATGAATATGGTCAATTTCTAGTGTTTATATCCAAAAAGAAACGATGCTGGGAGATGTTTTTATATTTAGCGCGCTGCCGCGCTCACCGCAATGTATGTTTTTCCTGGGCTTGTGCAGCGTCACGCAATCGCGCAGAATCTGATGACTGGCGTCAATGGTTCCGTTGCCTTCATTTTGTTCATCAATTGATGTTGCGATGATTTATATAAAAATGTATATCAAGTCATTCTCGAGTCATACAGTTCAAGTCAAGTCAAGTCTCGAGTCATTGGATCTCAAGTCAAAGTCAAGTCGAGTCATTTTCTTAATTTAGTCAAGCAAGTCTCAAGTCCTTAAATTTGCGACTCGAGTCTGACTCGAGTCAAGTCATGTGACTCGAGTCCCCCATCTCTGATTGACAGTATATTCTGATTTACAGGATAACAAAAGTAGATATCCATAAATTCCTCTGTAATTTTTTCCCCATCTAATATGTGAACACAATGAAAAAATAAGTTTTAACCTGGCTTATCCAATACTTATTTCCAATATCCAATACGCAAATTAGCGCATATTTAATTAGATATTGCCTAATTTGCATATTTAAACATTAAATGACAGAAAACTTGTAATACATTTTTTTCTCATCTTAATGTAGGAAATCAACTGGGAAAGTTTCATGGTGATATCTGCTAGTTAAAATATTTACCCTATTCACCTGTAGTGTCTCGCTTCCAAACACCATAAAACATCTGACAAAAGTGTGTTTGTGAAGAGAATGACGTACACTACCAGTCAAAAGTGTTGGATCGGTGAGATTTTCAGTGTATGAAGCACATTGATGCTGATGATGCTGATGATGATGATGGGCTTGTGTTCTGCAGGTCAGCTCACCTGTCTCCGGTTTCCAGTGTTCACCAGAGCTGGTCCCGGTCCGAGGAGATCTGTGCCGGCCGAAACATGGGAAATGAAAGCCGGAAACGGCATTAGTTTAGTGTTTCATACAGAGCAGAAAGATATCCCAGCTCTGAGGTTGGCCTGGTTAATCTGCCGGCGTCTGAAGATAACCGCGGATATTTGGGATCAATAATTAGGCTCCAGACAGGTTTGGCGAGGCCCTTTAAATAATTGATAGACGTTGAACGAGCTCATACAGTCGTCATAACCAGGAGAAGGACATTTGCATTGGGTTACTATTAAAAGCTTCTAATTAAAGCCGGCGATCTGCTCCTTTAGCGGACTCTGACGGGCGAGGGGTGTTGCGGTGACACACGGGGCATTAATGGGGCTAAAAGCTTCATCTACTCGTGAGGTGGGAACAGATGAAGACTGATGGATGTGACCTTCAGCTGACCCTCACACAGACTCACTCGCACTCACAGATAAGAGGATTTTTCTGACCCTAATGCTGCATTCACACCAAACGCGAATATGCGTCTAAATTCGCGCCTGCCGTGTCTAGTTATACGCGTGACCACCAGGGATGGAAATTAACTTTTTTGTCCACAGCCCACTGTGGCTGGTGGATTTAAAAATCTACCAGCCACTCAATATTTTTACCAGCCACTTTCTTGTTTTTAACCTACAATGTGTAACTGCATGTGAAAATTAATACTACAAGATCTACAATACTTAAGCAGTTTATTTAATCTCAAGTCTCAATTAAATACTGACATTTTCTCTTTCGTTCTTATACACACACCAGGCAAGGCATTATGGGTGCGTTAGTAGGCCCACCCACTTCACTTTTCAACAGGCCCACCCAAAACTTGTCTTAAAAAAACAAAAAAAACAAACAACCTTTTAATATATTCTAAAATTTAAAAAAATCGTCAATAAGATCATAATTTGTGCTAAAATAGTCTAAATGTTTAGTTTTAAACATTTTAAAAAGCTGGTTATGTCTAGCTTGATGTTTCTGCGCAAATTCAGCAGACGGTGGTTCGGGTTTGTTCCGATCAGAGCTCGTGAGTGGAGAGCGCATTTCTGAATATTCCGCTCCGCTCGCTCATTCCGCAAGGTCGCTCGCTCAACCCAGAATGGCCTGATCCTGGAAAATATGTGGAATAGGGCTGCCTCCGACTTAAAAAAAATTCTAGTCGAGTAGTTGTTGTTCATTTAAGCCATTCGTGGACAAATCGCCCCTGTATATTATTTTAATTATGCTTAAATAGGCTATAGCCTAGAGGATAATGCGCGTTTACGTAATATAGCCGCACTCAAGCCCACGACCGCACGCATAAAGCTTGCCACAAAGAACCGGTAAAAGTAATGAAAATGAATGTGTCTAAAATAGCAAGGAGACATTTAATTATTTATTAATAAACTAGTGTTTTGCGGATTCGCCATGAACGCCAGAGAGAAATGCACATTTCATATGGATTTCACAATCAGAGAGCCTATTTCTTTTGGTTTTGAATATTTTCGTTTAAAAGTAGACATTTCAAGCTTTCTATAATATATAGCCTATATTTCTCAAATCTGTGAGGCACAAGCTGAGTTTCGGCGCCCTCCAGTTCACATGCAATGCAAGTGATCATGCCGGCGCCTTATTACATTGTCTGCTATATATTTTCTTATTATTTATTAAATACAGGCAATTCGTTGATAAAACATTGATCAAAATTAAGATACAATTTATACAAAACGAAAATCTTTTAAAAAGAGTCTTTCTACAAAACAAAACTCAATGAAGTGGTCAAAATCATGTCTTACATGTCATGTCTCCAGACATATTTGCGCATCTCATGATGTATCATATCTTTCTCGGCGAACAGCGTCGTTGCTGGAGGGCGCCAGCGCCTCTGCCTCGCGAGTGGATGATAGCCCTGAAGACGCCTAGCAATGGTAGGCTATACCTTTAGTGCTAGTATAGGTACCTTTAGTTAAGTTATACCTCAAGAGTCTTCGTAGCGCACTAAGAGACAACGTTATGATGCGTAATGGAGATTCCAAAGCGCTCTTCTTTGATCAGAACCATGGAGAGCGATCGCGGATAGATCCATCCTATGCACCGACACTTTTTACAATGCAACAAAATATTTAAAGAGCATCAAGCTATTAAAATCTATATTTTATTTTATATTTTAATCTGTTATTTTATCAGTAATTTTTATTAGGTTAAACAGTGATTGAATAACGTTTTTAATTTAAGGCCCACCTTGTCTCGTCGTAAACTAACCAATATCGGGACTCCACATTGTCTGCTTTTCTCCATCGTTCTTTAAAAAAACGTTTTTTGACCTTCGATGTAACGCCACATTTTTTTGAAGGTGTGCCTTCTCTAAAAGTGTCCGCCGTCCATGTGAAACAGTATGCTATTTTTATTTACCCGCCACGCAGTGTTGTGCCTGAACGCGTTCATTGAACGATAGTTCATGAACTCGTTCATATTTTGGGCG
>NC_138728.1:567255-577255 GCF_965113295.1 Leuciscus leuciscus
AAGGTGTGCCTTCTCTAAAAGTGTCCGCCGTCCATGTGAAACAGTATGCTATTTTTATTTACCCGCCACGGTGGCCGGTAGGTGAAGCGAGTTTACCCGCCACAACACAAAATCACCCGCATTTGGCTGGTGGCGGGTGCTAATTTCCATCCCTGGTGACCACTTTGTGTTCATTCGCGCGTCAAGAGCGAAATCGACGTGCGTAAAAACAAAAGTTTGAAGCGAAATATACGCGCGTCACGCGCGTCAGAGGCGAAAGTTTCGAAACCCGTTGGCGGCCATCTTTTTTAGATGTTTATTGAGCATTAGCATTAATCGAGAGAGTCACCGCTCGTATATGCTCTGGAGAGCAGAAACAACTGCGTAGGGGACATCGTCGCTGTACTCGGGTCCACCAGACCCTCCGGAGGGTTTCAGGAGTTTCACAATTTGCTCCAGGATAGGTTTGGTGGACCTAACGGTGAGGACGCTGACGAGGACAGCGTAGGCCGTATAAGGCCTCGGCCTCGAGTGGTCTATGCCTGTCGAGCCCGCGCTCTACAGCCCGGCGCGAGGTTCACCCTCGCCCGCACCCACCTAATCTGTCATTTATTTTTGTTTTGATAATAAATGGAGCCAGCCTCCAAAAGTGAAACCTGTCCTGTGATTTAAAAAAAAAAGTTTTTATACACTTAATTGTGTTTGTTGTCTTTACATTAGAATAATAATGTTTCATATAATCTAGAATAGATATGGAATAAATAGCATTCAATACAAAATGAGTATCTCTCATATATTGAAATCGAGTTTTTATGTGAAAGATTTGCTTTGCACACCAAGCATTTTAGTCATATTACAAATAATTTATTGAGGCCAAACATAAAATAACATTATAAACTGTCACTTCACCACGTGACAGCAGCAAGCAGGCTCCTGATTGGTTAACGCGGCGCGAATTGACGCAGAAGTTCCGATTTTTCAACTCGGGCGGCAGACCCAAATTCACGTCAAACGCGAGAATGCACTAAAAACACTACATAAAACATTCGCGCTTAACGCGCTTAAAGGGATAGTTCACTTTGAAATTAAATTTTGGTATGTTTTAGCTTACCTCAAGGGCATCCAAGATGTAGGTGTCTTTTTTTCCGCAGTAGTTTAAATTTTGATTTTTTTAGGTCAAACCGTTCTTGTCTGTCAGTCATATAATGAATATAATGAAACGAGCGGTTTGTGTGAGAAAACGAACAGTAGTTATATCGTTTTTACCTCTTGTACACAGCCACGTCCAAGTGATCTGAGAGCGCGGGCGGGTATAGATATATACACTAGATGTCACCTTGGCTACGGTTTCGTTCCAATGAACTGCCGTAGCCAAGGCGACTTCTATTCAAAGTGAACTATCCCTTTAACGCGCCAGACGCTCAATTCGCGCGAACTTGACGCGCGAATGAGGCGTATTCGCGTCTACCGCGCCGCGCTAAACGCCTCATTCACGCCGCAAGACCTCCAGACGCGCGTAAACGCGTCTTACCATTGACTTAACATTGAAATCACTCGCGCCAGACGCATATTCGCGTTTGGTGTGAACGCAGCATAACGGAGGTTTTTGTTTCATCCACCCTTGATTTTTAAGCATAAACGCACTTATGTTGTTCAGAAAACAAGTCATTTTGCTTTTCCAGTAAATGAATCTTTTAAGAATGGTTAGAGTTTAGCAGATTAAATTACTAGAGCAACATGTATGTGATAAAAGCTGATGAATAGTGTTAAGAAAGCACATCAAATGTCATTATATGCAACAAAAATGACATAAAACATCAAATGTGAGGACTTTAAGTGCCCAGAATGTGCTATTTTAAAGATTTCTAATTTAGATTTGAAGATTAGAAGACGAGACTAGATCGATGAAGACTAGATTTACATCTTTTCTCAGAATTGTGAGATATAAAGTCCAATTCTAAGGGGAAAAAAGACTCAGAATTGCATGTTTATATCTCACAATTCTGACATTATATTATTTATATTACATGAATCAAAGGTCAAAAGCTCTTTTCTCTCAGTGTCTGAAACGCTTCGTTGGGAGATTCAGTCTCTCTAAGCTCCGCCTCTCTGAGAGCTGCTCTGCTGTGATTGGTCAGAAAGCAAACGCTCATTATCATATCTGAATCTCAGCTCTTGATCTCAGTGATACGAACAGTGACGATGGCGTGGGGTTTACCGTATCAATCTCAGAAAACAGCGTCTTCTCCACATGAACAACACGAACCAAACTCTTCCAGTCTCAGATACACTACAGTGTTTGAGGGCGGGGCTAAGAGACGCTGCTCAGCCAATCAGGACCAGAGGCGGGCATTATGGAAATTAGTTACATGTGAGACTGGAATTACTGACTCGTTTCAGCAGTTTCTTCTTTCTTTTAGGAGACAATAACTCTATTTGTCGAGAGCTTTTACATTCACATCAGCTCTATTACACACTGCATGAACGGGAATGTTTGTAAAAGTCAAGTCTCCTTTATTTACACAGCGTTGTTTCACACATGTTTGCACACATGTTTCAAAGCAGAGATAACAGGAATATAATGCAACAAAGTTTGTTTCTAGAAGAAAATAGCGTCAGTCCAGCTTAAGTAAGTTCAGTGATGGTTCATTTCTGTTGAAAATTAATTATTTAGTTCATTTATATATCCGCTCTGGACAAATCGTGATGTCATCGTCCAGCTCAGTTCAGTTCTCATATAATGGTGTCAATGCAGGAGATCAATAATATTGTAGAATAATAAATTATATAAAAGCATAATGGGCCAGTTTAAATCATGCACAAAGAAGCAAAGCTATATTTGACTCCCTGGAGATTAGTTAGAGAGATGAAAAGACGGTATTAAAGGACACTGATTGGTTGGTTCTACTATGTTATATTGAGTCTGACACCGTTCTGTCAGGTTTGCTGCTCTTATCTGTGTTTTATGTGCAGGTTTTACTATCTTTTCATCTGGTTGTTGTGTAAAGTGTCTGTTGTAAATGTGCTATACAAATAAAGTGAGCTTGAACTTGACGTATCTGCATACCTTGGTGGTCTTGACCTTGTTCCCGGTGGCGCAGCTCCAGCCTCTGAGATCCGGCAGAACTTTACACTCCTCTCCATCCAGACACGGGTGCATCTGACACCACCACTTCTGCGCCACGATCGAGGCTGAACACAGAGAGAGTGTGTGTGTGTGTGTGTGATGGGTCAGTGTGTGACTAGCAGGTGTTTCAGACACGATGGAGGACATTAGAGCCCAACTTTAATTTGCAGAGAATGTCAGAGACAGAATGTCAGTGATAGGTCAGACGGCACTCAGGGGCCCGAACCCATCAGAACCGGTCTGGTCCTCGTCCTGCTCATTAAAGGGATCGTTCACACAAAAATTAAAATTAGCCCATGATTTACTCTCCAACCCAACCGGAGCGGCCGAGTCCGCGGACATCTTCAAGAAACGGCTTTATCTGCAACACTTGATCCATTAATACACGATCCATTAATACTAACACTTTATCTTCTATTCTATTATCTATTATATTTGATTATTTAAAAAAAACACATACGGCGTTAGATTAAACCGGGAAGGGTCACAGCACTTGCATATTGTTGTCCTATCGTTAGTTTAACAGCTTCTATTGCTCTCTTTTGTGAGGCGCTTTGGATAAAAGCATCTGCTAAATGATTAAATGTAAAAACTCATCCTAGGTGTATATGACATTCTTCTTTAGACGAACACAATCAGAGTTATATTTAAAAATATCCTGTCTCTCTTCCAAGCTTTACAATGGCAGTGAATGACTGTTATGATGCACTCGATACTTCAAAACAGAAACAGAGTGTCAGATACACCTAGGATGAGTTCAGGGAGAGTAAATCATGGGCTAACTTTCATTTTTGGGTGAACTATCCCTTTAAGATTCATTTCAGAGCATCCGCGAGCCAAAGCATTATGGGTGGGATGATCACAGTTTAATCAGCCGTTAACGTTTCTTCATTAACAGACAGACTAATAATGATGCTCATGATGCGCTCTGATTCATGAGGAAAATAAAAAGTGTATCATTCATATTTTTATGTAAAACTGCACCGGATGCATTATCTCCAGCTAACAGGGGTATCTCAGAATTAGTGATGCAAGATATATCAGCCATCGTAACGGTATCGGCCGATATATGGACATTTTCATCGTTTTTTTTTTTTTAAATGTTATCGTCTGTCATAGCAAATTTTCATCCGTTTTTGCTAAATAAAATGTAATCTTGATTAACTTTTTGCACTTTGGACTTTAAGCACTAATCAAGAAAACTCATGCTTTATTTTACTCATTTACTAGTTTCTTGATTTGTAATATTATCATTGACATTGTGAAAAATGCTAAAACTCTCAAAAGCTAAAATAGTGAAATTCCTAATAGTAATTCAACTATAAAACCCTATCGGTTATCCGTATCGGCCAACATTTTCATATCGGTGCATCACTATATTTTAGTCATGCTGCATAATGGTTAAACCAATAATCACAAATATTTTTGCTCAAACAGTGAAATTCCTAATAGTAATTCAAATATAAAGAATTATCGGTTATCGGCCAAATTTTTCACCTCGCTGCATCCCTACTCAGAGTATCGGTGGGATGGTGGTGTGTGTGTGTGTGCGTACCGTCGACGCAGGACGGAGCCGCTCGGGTCGTTCCCGCCACTTGTCCCGGGAAGCAGGAGCACTTGACCGTCAGCGATCGCTCCTCGATCTTGTTCCTATTGCAGCAGCGATGCAGCGCCACCACCTCACACGTGCCCGAACGCACCTCACGCACCACTGCACACACACACACACAAAACACTTCAAATACTACTGAAATATAGTGTCAAATAGCTAAAATAACAATATATAGGTATATATAGTGTGTGAGAGGGTGTGTGTGTGTGTGTGTGAGTGAGTGAGAGTGTGTGTGAGTGTGCGAATGAGTGAGCGAGTGTGTGTGTAAGTGTGTTTGTGTATGAGAGTGTGTGTGATATTCATAAAAATATAATTAAACGAAAATAACAAATAGCTAAAATAATAAATAGGCCCTTTTAAAAACTGACAAGAAAATGTTAACTATAATAAAAATGAAGAGAAAACTAAATTAAAACCGAATCGTAACACTGAAGTGACGTGTGACTGATGTTGCTTTTGCTTTATTCACTCAGAGCTGTGATGATGATGATGATGATGATGATGATATTAGTGTTGAGCTGATAACGAACTATTCTCACTACAGCAACTGAATTATTTACATGCTGCTGCGCACTGGACTTAATTACTGCTGACATTTATATGAGACTATGAGTGTGTGTGTGTGTGTGTGTGTGTGTGTGAGTGTCAGAGAGTGTGGGAGAGAGTTATTGATTGAGTGTGTGTGTGTGTGAGTCTGAGAGTGTGTGTTTGAGTGTGATTGAGTTGTGTGTGTGTGTGTGTGTGTGAGTGAGTGTGTAAATATTAGATTAATAAAAATGAGTAATTGAAATAAACCAAATCACTAAAATTACTTACTGAAAAAATAAATAAAAATAAATAAATCCTAACCCTCAATAGAAATATTATATGAATGAATATTATGAATATTAATAAGACAATATGTCTTATAGTGTGTGTGAGACGAGAGGGGGAAACCCACCCTGATGTTCCCTGGATTGTGTTGAAGATCCCAGGAGAAGCAGCAGCAGAACTGGTGCCAGAACGCTCTGAACTCTCCCACTCATCCTGCACACACACACACACACACACACACACAGGGAGCATTAGTGTACAGGGAACGGGATCAGGACCGGATCTACTTTCTGAACCTCTGATCTTTTTATTGACACTTGGGATGCTTTTTTGTTTACTTTTTATCACATTATTTTTGTAATCATCATAAATGAAAGCAGTAAGCCGTGATTGACAGTGAGTGTAGAACAGCTGAGGGCGTTGTTAGGCTCGACGCGGAGTAAAACCCCTCAGCTGTTCTAAATCCACTGTAAATCACGGCTTCAAGGGACTTATTGCTTTTATAAAACGATTACTCCATAAAAATATTCACATTAATATTTATTTTATTCATAAAATATGACGTTATAACACATTTATTCCTCCACCAAGCAATGTAGTTCCACAGAGCACATGCAGCAACAGAGCGTCACAAACAGCAGCTGCGCAGTAACACTAGTGTAACGCGGTCACAGGTGTGTGTGTGTGTGTGTGTGTGTGTGTGTGTGTGGAGTAACACTAGTGTAACGCGGTCACAGGTGTGTGTGTGTGTGTGTGTGTGTGTGTGGAGTAACACTAGTGTAACGCGGTCACAGGTGTGTGTGTGTGTGGAGTAACACTAGTGTAACGCGGTCACAGGTGTGTGTGTGTGTGTGTGTGTGTGTGTGTGTGTGTGTGGAGTAACACTAGTGTAACGCGGTCACAGGTGTGTGTGTGTGTGTGTGTGTGTGTGTGTGTGTGTGTGTGTGTGTGGAGTAACACTAGTGTAACGCGGTCACAGGTGTGTGTGTGTGTGTGTGTGTGTGTGTGTGTGTGTGTGTGTGTGTGTGTGGAGTAACACTAGTGTAACGCGGTCACAGGTGTGTGTGTGTGTGTGTGTGTGTGTGTGTGTGTGTGTGTGTGTGTGTGTGTGGAGTAACACTAGTGTAACGCGGTCACAGGTGTGTGTGTGTGTGTGTGTGTGTGTGTGTGTGTGTGTGTGTGTGTGTGTGTGGAGTAACACTAGTGTAACGCGGTCACAAGTGTGTGTGTGTGTGTGTGTGTGTGTGTGTGTGTGTGTGTGTGTGTGTGGAGTAACACTAGTGTAACGCGGTCACAGGTGTGTGTGTGTGTGTGTGTGTGTGTGTGTGTGTGTGTGTGTGTGGAGTAACACTAGTGTAACGCAGTCACAGGTAGGTGTGTGTGTGTGTGTGTGTGTGTGTGTGTGTGTGTGTGTGTGTGTGTGTGTGTGTGTGTGTGTGTGTGGAGTAACACTATTGTAACGCGGTCACAGGTGTGTGTGTGTGTGTGTGTGTGTGTGTGTGTGTGTGTGTGTGTGGAGTAACACTAGTGTAACGCGGTCACAGGTGTGTGTGTGTGTGTGTGTGTGTGTGTGTGTGTGTGTGTGTGTGTGTGTGGAGTAACACTAGTGTAACGCGGTCACAGGTGTGTGTGTGTGTGTGTGTGTGTGTGTGTGTGTGTGTGTGGAGTAACACTAGTATAACGCGATCACAGGGGTGTGTGTGTGTGTGTGTGTGTGTGTGTGTGTGTGTGTGTGTGTGTGTGTGGAGTAACACTAGTGTAACGCGGTCACAGGTGTGTGTGTGTGTGTGTGTGTGTGTGTGTGTGTGTGTGTGTGGAGTAACACTAGTGTAACGCGGTCACAGGTGTGTGTGTGTGTGTGTGTGTGTGTGTGTGTGTGTGTGTGTGTGGAGTAACACTAGTGTAACGCGGTCACAGGTGTGTGTGTGTGTGTGTGTGTGTGTGTGTGGAGTAACACTAGTGTAACGCGGTCACAGGTGTGTGTGTGTGTGTGTGTGTGTGTGTGTGTGTGTGTGGAGTAACACTAGTGTAACGTGGTCACAGGTGTGTGTGTGTGTGTGTGTGTGGAGTAACACTAGTGTAATGCTGTCACAGGTGTGTGTGTGTGTGTGTGTGTGTGTGTGTGTGTGTGTGTGGAGTAACACTAGTGTAATGCGGTCACAGGTGTGTGTGGAGTAACACTAGTGTAATGCGGTCACAGGTGTGTGTGTGTGTGTGTGTGTGTGTGTGTGTGTGTGTGTGGAGTAACACTAGTGTAATGCTGTCACAGGTGTGTGTGTGTGTGTGTGTGGAGTAACACTAGTGTAATGCGGTCACAGGTGTGTGTGTGTGTGTGTGTGGAGTAACACTAGTGTAACGCGGTCACAGGGGTGTGTGTGTGTGTGTGTGTGTGGAGTAACACTAGTGTAATGCGGTCACAGGGGTGTGTGTGTGTGTGTGTGTAGTAACACTTGTGTAACGCAGTCACAGGTGTGTGTGTGTGTGTGTGTGTGTGTGTGGAGTAACACTACTGTAATGCGGTCACAGGTGTGTGTGTGTGTGTGTGTGTGTGTAGTAACACTAGTGTAATGCGGTCACAGGTGTGTGTGTGTGTGTGTGTGTGTGTGTGTGTGTGTGTGTGTAGTAACACTTGTGTAACGCAGTCACAGGTGTGTGTGTGTGGAGTAACACTAGTGTAACGTGGTCACAGGTGTGTGTGTGTGTGTGTGTGTGTGTGTGTGTGTGTGGAGTAACACTAGTGTAACGTGGTCACAGGTGTGTGTGTGTGTGTGTGTGTGTGTGTGTGTGTGTGTGTGTGTGTGTGTGTGTGTGTGTGTGGAGTAACACTAGTGTAACGTGGTCACAGGTGTGTGTGTGTGTGTGTGTGTGTGTGTGTGTGTGTGTGTGTAACACTAGTGTAACGTGCTCACAGGTGTGTGTGTGTGTGTGTGTGTGTGTGTGTGTGTGTGTGTGTGTGTGTGTGTGTGTGGAGTAACACTAGTGTAACGTGGTCACAGGTGTGTGTGTGTGTGTGTGGAGTAACACTAGTGTAACGTGGTCACAGGTGTGTGTGTGTGTGTGTGTGTGTGTGTGTGTGTGTGTGTGGAGTAACACTAGTGCAGAGCCATATAGAGAGAGAGTTGCGACAACGGAAGTTCAAAATGCTTAGTTGTCACGTGATTCGCGTAGACCTCAGATAGTTCCAGGAAGTGCTTCAGCGCCAATTCAAATCGATGGAGTTAGAGAGCAGAACTTTGATTTTTGGTAGTTTGTAGTCAATAAATTAATTGATTTACAATATGTATATAATACACTGATATGTGAATGTAGTATGTGTTTGTAGTTACAGTAATTTTATTTTTAAAAGAAAAAAATCTGCTAGTATTTAATGTTTATAGTGGTCAACCAGCATTGCCTGCCGTTTGTTAACATATTTCTGGCTACGTACGTTAACTGTTACCTTGGTTAAAGACCGTGTTGCAGTTGTTTTGAAGTATTTCATTTAGTTTCGCGTTTAAAGTCTGTGTAGAGAGAATGGTGTCGTCTTAGCGGCCCCTAATTTAATAACAAATGATCGTTCCGACGGAAGCGAATCAATGAACAATAACTTTAGCTGGAAAATAACTTTATTAAAGAACCGCTATAAAGCCAAAACAATCCCTGTTACCATAAATGATATGTGTAAAGCTGTTTTGAAACAATCTACATGGTTAAAAGTGCTATATAAATGAAGATGACTTGACTATTTTTTTGTTCTTAAACTAGAATATTTAAAGGTATCACGTAATGTTCACTATGGTTTCACAAGGACAGAGACTTGCAGGTAACAGGTGTTTGTCTTAAAAAAAATCCATTGCAAACAAGTAAAATGTATAATTTAATTAAGTGAAATTTCATTAATCTTAATGTTTACAATGCTTATGCACCCCATGCACTTATTACTGTATAAATTAATACATAATATATTAATGTATAATATTACATTTTCAAACAAAACATGATTATACACACACATTATTTCATTAGTGTCCATGTGCATTTACTTTTAACATAATATGATAAATTCAAGACCTACATCACTTTAATCTATAAAACCTATTTATTTGGTTATTTTATTATAGTAATTAAAGTATACATGATAATGCATCGTCCAGAGGAGCCTTAATGATGAGTGAAAAGGGTTGTAGATCTCTCAAATACTGGTAAAAACTGCTTTCAAGTATGGGTAGGTTGGTACACTTTCCATGTCAGGTGAATTTAAACATTTAGAAATGTTTACAGCTGAAACTTGTTTAAATTTCAAAAAGTCAAAGTTCACTACTCAAAAATATACATTACATCAGTTTTAATATATATATATATATATATATATACTTTTGCATTGATTTAGCACAATGGGATTTATAAATGTCTAATAAACTGCACGTCAAGCATGTTGTCTGTCATTTCCTCTATGTTGTTCTTGTGGTGTCTGACACAGAGAGGAGAAG
>NC_138728.1:582255-592255 GCF_965113295.1 Leuciscus leuciscus
CTGCCGACACACACACACACTCTCTGCCGACACACACAC
Organism: Leuciscus leuciscus; assembly: GCF_965113295.1. Taxonomy (NCBI): domain Eukaryota; kingdom Metazoa; phylum Chordata; class Actinopteri; order Cypriniformes; family Leuciscidae; genus Leuciscus; species Leuciscus leuciscus. The sequence goes on from NC_138728.1 coordinate 582,295, forward strand.
ACACTCTCTGCCGACACACACACTCTCTGCCGACACACACACACACTCTCTGCCGACACACACACACTCTCTGCCGACACACACACTCTCTGCCGACACACACTCTCTGCCGACACACACACACTCTCTGCCGACACACACACACTCACTCTCTGCCGACACACACACACTCACTCTCTGCCGACACACACACTCTCTGCCGACACACACACACTCTCTGCCGACACACACACACTCACTCTCTCTCTGCCGACACACACACTCTCTGCCGACACACACACACTCTCTGCCGACACACACTCTCTGCCGACACACACACACACTCTCTGCCGACACACACACACTCTCTGCCGACACACACACTCTCTGCCGACACACACTCTCTGCCGACACACACACACTCACTCTCTGCCGACACACACACACTCTCTGCCGACACACACACACTCTCTGCCGACACACACACACTCTCTGCCGACACACACTCACTCTCTCTGCCGACACACACACACTCTCTGCCGACACACACTCACTCTCTCTGCCGACACACACACACTCTCTGCCGACACACACACACTCTCTGCCGACACACACTCTCACACACTCTCTGCCGACACACTCTCTGCCAACACACACTCGACACACACTCTCTGCCGACACACACTCTGCCAACACACATTCTCTGCCGACACACACTCGACACACACTCTCTGCCGACACACTCTCACACACTCTCTGCTGACACACACTCTCTGCCGACACACACTCACTCTCTGCCGACACACTCTCTGCCGACACACACTCACTCTCTGCCGACACACTCTCTGCCGACACACTCTCTGCCCTCTGCCGACACACTCTCTGCCGGTTTTGTCCCGTCCGCAGTGCGTCGGGCCGTTAGAGACACATCCCAGCATGCTTTGCGTTTTCATTACAGCTCTGAGAGATGAAGCTCAACTCGACGGTAATTATAATCACACGTTTGTGTTCAGATGCACTCAGAATAACTCAGAATCAAACAACGTCTGTGTCTCAGACCAGTATTCCCACACCTCAGATAACTTTCCAGGACTTTCCAGGTACAATACCTTCGAATTCAAGGATTAATGTCCAACAACAAACGTTGAGGCTCCACCGTAGTAGTTTCGTGCGCGTGAATGTCATGGCAACGGACAACACAGAGTACCTCATGCGGGAAACACTTAAAGTAACTTGCGTAAATCACGCAAGCTAGTGCGCATAGGCCACGAAGTGTTGGCGAAGTAACACATCAGCGGAGCGGAGGGAATAATATGCAATTTTTTACAGAAAACTGCTCGCACAAAATAAATCACTTTCTAGAATTTACTTAAATTTCCACAGATACGCCACAATTGTTTCTTTTTTTTTCAGGTTCACAAACTTTCAAGGATTTAGACGCTTTCTGGCGGCTCATTGACCTTTGACCCCAACATGACCTTTCCATCAACCGGCCGTCCTTCTTCAGAGCAGATTCACACAGAAAACTGACCTTGATTGGTCAAAATCCAAATCGTGTTCTTCCTCAGAGTTTCTGTCTCGATCTCCAGCACAAATATCCCAACATTCTTACATCAAGACTCATTTACTGGAGAAGCAAAACAATTAATTTCATTACATTCTTCTATAGTTTTGATCATTCCTCATCAGTCTCAGTCTCTCGGTGCGCATCAGCGTCAGCATCAACTTGTTTTCTGACAAAAGTGTGATGAAAGGCGTCAGAAACTCTGGCTATTTTTAGACGTGTCGTGCGCGTGCTCTGATTGGACGCAAACGGGACAGGAAGTGATGTCTGATTATGAGGTCAGACAATAAACCTCAAACTGCATCAGAAACAACTTCAAAACAGCCATTATTAGCCATCAGATCTCTGCAGAAATGATGCTCTTCCTCAGTGCTTTGGTCTTGTTTTCCAGCACAAATAACAAAAATAAATAAATAAAGTTAAGTTATGTTCATGCAGTGTGTAATAGAGCTGATGTGAATGTAAAAGCTCTGTAAAGTTACTCAACAAATAGAGTTATTGTCTCCTAAAAGAAAGAAGAAACTGCTGAAACGAGTCAGTAATTCCAGTCTCACATGTAACTAATTTGCATAATGCCCGCCTCTGGTCCTGATTGGCTGAGCAGCGTCTCTTAGCTCCGCCCTCAAACACTGTAGTGTATCTGAGACTGGAAGAGTTTGGTTCGTGTTGTTCATGTGGAGAAGACGCTGTTTTCTGAGATTGATACGGTAAACCCCACGCCATCGTCACTGTTCGTATCACTGAGATCAAGAGCTGAGATTCAGATATGATAATGAGCGTTTGCTTTCTGACCAATCACAGCAGAGCAGCTCTCAGAGGGGCGGAGCTTAGAGAGACTGAATCTCCGAACTAAGTGTTTCAGACACTGAGAGAAAATAGCTTTTGACCTTTGACCTGTTGTAGGAGAATCTAAAACTAAAGTAGAACATTTTAAAATAGTATAATCGGAGCACTTTAATTTAAAGGGAAAACAAGATAATATTTCTTACATTATTGGTGGATATTTGCTCTTATTTTAAGCACAAACTCACCTCATTTTGATCAATATTTCAGGGAAACAAAGTAATTTTTGCTTCTTCTCCAGTAAATGTGTCTTGATTTAAGAATGTTTGGGAAACGAGACAGAAACACTGAGGAAGAAGCTCGTGTTCGCTTTATCTGAGGCCGTATGTCTACGGTCAGGGTCGATCTCTCCTCGTCTCAATATGTTCAGAGACCAACATGAGTCCAGATTAATGCCGGACTCAAGGTGATGATGAGGACGGCCAATAATAGCAGCCACACACACACACACACACACACACACACCGCTCGAGATGAAGCGTATCTGTGCCTTCATTAGGTGTGTTTGTCTGTCAGATGTGAGCGAGAATAATAATAACCAGAGTTAACAAAGTTAGTTAATTCCAGCTCGTCAGACGTCGAGTTTCTACACTCTCGCTGGTTTATTTCTGTTATAATCCGTGTTAAGTGTCAAGCAGGCGTACAGAAGCACACGTGTGTGTGAATAACAGATAACCCAGCTGATCTGAGGCCTGTAAGAGTCGACTGATAAACACTTCACATCTTTATCCTGCAGAAAACAACAGCGATATCAACACATGCAGATGAGCAGCTGGCGGCTGATTCTGATTGGATCGTTGTGGTTTGCTATTTGATTGACAGGTGCTGGACGGGAGGGGTTATCGATATTATATATAAATTATTATTATATTATCTTTCAAAACTAGAACTGACCTGCTTTACATCTGAATCGATTTCTTTTGTTACAGTGATTGAATTGATCTGAATAATATCTCTATTGTCGTTTTAGAGCATTTGAATTTGTGTCATATTTGATGGCGTGTGTATCATTGAGTGTGTGTGTATCATTGAGTGTGTGTATCATTGAGTGTGTGTGTATCATTGAGTGTGTGTGTATCATTGAGTGTGTGTATCATTGAGTGTGTGTGTATCATTGAGTGTGTGTATCATTGAGTGTGTGTGTATCATTGAGTGTGTGTGTATCATTGAGTGTGTGTATCGCTGTGCTATAAGCTATGGACGCGATCTGCAGTGTGTAAAGCGCTGTAGAGATGAAGCCGAGCTGGAGAGAGAGAGCTGGTGTTTTACTCTTACATCCGTACGTTTAGCCGACGCTTTCATCCGAAGCAAGCGAACACAAGCTATTAGTGAAAGAGACAATAATATTCCTAATAATATACAATATCAGCTTTAGATTAGGAGTGTGTGTGACTGGTTTTTGATTAAAGATTACCAGAGTGCATGAATGTAAAAAACATAATGATGTGCATGGACAGATCATTAATAACAAACACAGCAATATTCATAAAAAAATAAATAAAAATAAAAGGGTTTCCTGTGACTTTAGCATGCGATGACGAGTGAAGACGAGTGTTAATAATGATGATCATCAGAGCGGTTATTAAAGCACTGGTACGCAATATCAACGACTAGCTTATGATTTTTGTTTATGCATTTGTTTCTGACAGCAACTTAAAAAAACTTCCAATGTATTCTCCCTAAATTTGTTCCAAACGCTTCCTTGTTCTTCTGAAGGATGTTTGTTTCCGAACAGTTGAAATAAAAATACTACTGAAGTCTCTAGAACACAAACATTCTTCAAAATTTCACAGAATATTCATTTCAGCCGCACTAATGAAAACAAGGTCATTACTGGCGACCATATTTACACTAAAGATATTAAATGACCGAGTCTAATGCCATACTGTGTTTCGTAATCAGAAACAAACCAAAAATATTAGGAAATGATCAAACATGTCATACTGTCATTTAAATAAATTAATCATTTCATAAATAAATTCAACACTCAGTTTACAAAAAAAAAAAAAAAAAAAAATACACCAGTGATTATTTGCAGTACCACAGTATTTATGGCACTTCTATCAGTTTCTTTCCAAAACGTGTTTCCTTTCTTAATGTGTGTGTTTGTGCGGATGATGCTGTGTGTAGTTCACTATCAGTACTGTGGTAAACTGCCTCGGGTCAAACGCTGTGGTACTACATGATTATTACCTATATTTCTATCTATGGCAATTATATTATTGATTATAATAATAAACAAAAAATACCACAAAATAAAGTAAAGCAGTCCATGTGGCTCGTCGGCTGTATTTCACACGAAAGTCAGTTTCTGACACATAAGAAAAAAAAATCATGCTTTGGTAAATCATGAATATGACATAAAAAGTCAAAATTATGATATAGCCTACTAAATTATAATTTTGACTTTTATGTCACAATTGTGACACAAAAAAAATTATGACGTAGGCTTTCTACCATTAAAAGTCACTTTATATGCAATTATGACTTTTATGTCATAGTTTCGACTTTTTAATGTCATGTTATGATTTTGTAAGTCATTATTTTTACTTATGTCAATTATGATTTACCAAAGATGGTTTTTGTAATGTTTTGTAACGTATGGAAGTCCGTGTGGCAGAAATGGCTTTCCATAGGTTTTCATGTCAGTCACAAAACAATCAATAAACCACTTTAAACTTTATATATATATATATATATATATATATATATATATATATATATATATATATATATATATACATATATAAATTGTTTTATCTATTTAGTCCGTGTGGCAGAAATGGCTTTCCATAGCCTAGATTTTCATGTCAGTAACAAAACAATCAATAAACCACTTTTAACTTTATATATTTTATATATTAAACTTTATATATATTTCTAAATAGTTGTATCTGTTTGCGTCCGTCAGCGTTCTGACTGACTTTAATCTCGCTCCAGATTAAAGCGTGAATGTGAATGAAGGAACAGGATTGATCACCTGAGCTGCTCCTGATCAATCCATCCGATCAGCTCGATCAGTCCAGCGGGAGTCGCAGTTCGATCGCTCCAGGGTTCCGGTTCGGTTCTCTTCGGTTCGGGTTCAGTCAGCGGCGCATCGGCGATTTCACATAATTCAGATCCGAGCGCGAGTTGAGCGCGTAACCGTCACCAACCGTCATTAACCGCCACAGCAGAATAAAAGAGATTATTCCGAAGAACGTTTCCCGCGTCTCCTGTTTGAATAAATTATGACGTTAAAAATTAGCCGTAAAAGGGCTTAAAAAAAGAAGAGAAAAAGATGGAGAAAAACAGATGCCGCTCTTCCCTGAGCTTCACACAGACACACACACACTGACACTCTCTCTCTCTCTCTATCTATCTCACACACAGACACACACACACTGACACTCTCTCTCTCTCTCTCTCTCTCTCTCTCACACACACAGACACACTGACACTCTCTCTATCTCTCTCTCTCTCTCTCTCTCTCTCTCTCTCTCTCTCTCACACACACACTGAATCTCTCTCTCACTCACTCACAGACTCTCTCTCACACACACACACACACACACACACACACACACACACACACACACACACACACACACACTGACACTCTCTCTATGTCTCTCTCTCTCTCTCTCACACACACACACACACACACACACACACACACACACACACACACACAATGAATCTCTCTCACTCACAGACTCTCTCTCTCTCACACACACACACACACACACACACACACTCTTTATCGCTCTCTCTCTCTCTCTCTCTCTCTCTCTCTCTCTCTCTCTCTCTCTCTCTCACACACACACACGCACGCACACACACACACACACACACACACACACACACACACACACATACACACACACACACACACACTCTCACTCTCTTTCACACACACGGTACATTTTATGTACCGTTTACATTCTAATACCACAGAACTCCCATCTCACTGACAGGGAACGTTCTGTCAAGGTTCTCAAAGTTGTAAACAAACGTTCTTAAACGTTATCCGGTCTTTAATAATGTTCTCAAAACGTCAGCAAAAAAATTATAATTTATATATCTTTCCTGGAACGTTTTTTATAAAATATTTTAGTTGGATTTTAATTTTTTTATTTTTTTATGTTGCTACTTGTTTCAGAACGTTCAGATTCAAAAGTAACGTTCCATAATGTTTGAAGAATGATACAATGGAATATTCACTTATAACGTTCATATAACCAAGAAAAAACGTTTTTAAAACATTTAAAAAACTGTTACATTCAGAGATAACGTGTTCCTAACTCACCCGACGGCAGTTACAGTGCCTCACACACACACACACACACACACACACACACACACACACACACACACACACACACACACACACCATACAGTCGAGAATAAGGCCATCTTCATCTTGGCATTTCAGAGATATAGAGGCGCAGTATTTTCTGTAATGATGAATTATATAGTCGTCGTGATTGTGTTTATGATGATCAGCAGCGCGGGATGTTTGAATGATGTACCGCGTGCGCGCGCGTGTGGCGCCATCATGCGGTCGCTTCCGGTTCTGCATGTCGACGCTCGTCTGGAAACTTACTTTCATTTAAAACAATTAAACATTAAATATAAAAAATGTAATATAAAAAACAAAAGTAAATTACATGTTGAAAATGTAAAAAAATAAAGTAAATAAATTGTAAATAAATTATTTGATTTAAATTTTTTCTAATTATTTTATTATTTTAAATTTATTATAATTATTTAATATATAGTGCTTACCTCCTCAACTCTCTGTATAAACAAATACATATCTGTCGTAACACTCTTTAGTTTTATTTACAATGTTCTTTAGTAATGAATTCTGAAGGGAAATATTGTTGTCATCATGAGGTTTCATATGTAAATCTCCCCGCCATAATAAAAGCACAGAAAACAAACTCCATAAATATACACCTGTGTCACTCAGTAAAATTTATTGTAGAACTGAATCACATTTTCACCAGCATTCTATTAATCCCACGTTTATACAAATGGCGACAGGTCTTCGTACGATATACTTACCAAAGAGAATTAAAAAGCTGCACCAACAATTTCTAGATCTGATTAAGAAAAGAGCGTCGTCTGTCATTAAAGTGATTGTCACCGAGAAGTTTGTTGAAGTTGAAGAACAAGACTTGAGAACCGAGTAAGATCAGGTCTGGAGCGAGCCGAGAGCAGTGTGTGTGTGTGTGTGTCACACAGAGTTCAGAGGTCACACGCAGCGAGGCATCATGGGATTGAGGGGTTCAGCACTCCTCCTTCACGTAGATCTGTTCATCCGTGTCCGAGTCCAGATGTTCCAGACGCTCCGACTGACCACTCATGATCTCATCCGGGGTCTTCATGAACCTGAGCGGAACATCACACACTCGTGTCAGACATCATATATATAACACACACACACACACACACACACACACACACACACACACACACACCTGAACAGCAGTCTCTGTCCCGGCTCCTTGCGGATGATGTTGAGTTTATAGTAGTGTCTCAGCGCTCGCGACATCTTCTCATACGTCATGTTGGTCCTGTTCTGTCCCACAAACACAAACCAAAATAAACTACAACCAGAATTGAATAACATGCATTTTTATATAGACATATATTTTAAAATTACAAAAATTTAAATTAAATTCTAAATCTAGCTCTAAGTGCTGTATATCAATGACACTGGTATAGATATAACATATTCATTACAGACATTTCCTAGAATATTCCACAACTTAAGATTTTATTCATTTTAATTTAAAAGTTACAATAAAATGTTTAATTAATTATTAATGAATAAACAATAATGCAAAAGATTTTTTTTTAAATAGTAAAAAAAAAATGTAATCACCAATTCCTTGATTCTAAAAGATTCTATTTTATTTTTAAATATTTAAATAAAAAAACATAATTAAAAAATAAATATAAAGATGTATTAAATCTTTTTTTTTTATATTTAATTATTAAGACAAATGAAATAAAAAATTAAATTAAATTAATTTAAATTAAATTAAATATCAAAAATAAAAATACAAAAATGCAAATTGTAATATTTAATATAGTTTAAAAAAAAAATTATTTGAACTTATTCCAATTATTTTAAATTATTTTATATTAATTTATTTGAATAATTTAATCTTATTTTAAATTATTTTCTTATCTTATCAAATTCCTTCCTTCATTTAATTTTTATCATTTTGGTTTTAACATTGAATTGAATTTTAGACATGATTAAACATTAAATAAAAAAAATATTATTCAATAATAACACTTTTACATTTAATTAAATATCGAATAACAAAAATAAATAAAATATAAAAAATTAAAATTTTTATATTTAATGTTGTGTTATTGTAGAGTATTGTCATTACTCTAACCTTATGGTTCCCCCAGAGGCGGGCCAGGCCGTTTGGGTCCATGATCCGGAAGACTTTGGTCTCGCGATCCTCCCAGCGGATGTAGTTCTCGTAGCGACTGTCCGACAGCAGCTGATAGACGTAATCCCACAGGAGCCTGCAGTCTGACACGCCCACAACACACCGCATCATCACCGCATCAAATCATCATATTAGAGTGATTTCTGAAGGATCATGTGACACTGAAGACTGGAGTAATGATGCTGAAAATCTTTTGAACGGCAGTGCTATGGGAAAGTGGGCGTGGCTATGAGCAGAGGGGGCGGAGTCTAACCTGCGATGCGGCCCATGGGCGTGGCCTGTTCCTCGGGCGGAGAGACGGGCATGATGATCTGGTTGCGATAGTGTCTCTCGTCCTGCAGGGGGAGCTGGTGAGCCGCGAGACTCAGACCATGAGCCGTGTAGTGGACGGCACTCTGACCTTTGACCTATATTATTGAAAGCAATATTATTGATCTCCTGCATTGACAGCATTATATGAGGACTGAACTGAGCTGGACGATGACATCACGGTTTCTCCAGAGTGGATATATATATATAAATACTAGGGCTGTACTCAACCAAAGAAAATCTTGGTCGACTGAAGTCCTGAAATTTTCGACTAAAAATCGACTAAAAATGACGGTAGAAAAAAAAAACGTTAAGTTAATTAGATGCGCACTGTGCAGTACTTGGTAGCCTTGTTGTCCACCTAAATGAATTATAAATAAACATAAAAAACTAATAGGCTATTTGCAGTATATTAAATCGTTTTTGACCTAATTATTTTGCACTGAAATGAGTCTGACACTCGAGTCTGTCGGCTCTGACAGCGTTGCATCACGTGCACCTGCGCAATATCATAGCCTATGATTTCCGAAAATAGTACTATGTTGTCAACTAGTGATATCATCACAAGAACTGTTGAGGAATATGCAACATAATTTAGACAATTATTTTTGTCATATATTATAATAATAAGTTATAACTGTCAGACACTATCATTACACCGTGCAAAAAATAAAAAAGTTAGGTTATCACACTAAAACATTGAAATATGCAAATTCTGATATGTTCATATAGCCTACTCAAAACAGACAGGGCAAGCTGACGCAGACAAGTGAGCTTACCACTTTTAGATGATATGTCATGTTTGTCG